>NW_006160234.1:159205-160408 GCF_000334495.1 Tupaia belangeri chinensis | reverse complement strand
ATTTTCCTCTGCTCCAATCCTGAGCCATGACTTTGAGGGGATCACTTAGCCTCTGTGAACTTTATTTTCCTTCCCTGTATCTCAGAAATGGCTCTCCATCGAATGACGTTTAGTAGCAAAGTGAAAAAGTGATGTAAAGAGTCAAAGCAATTGATCTCAGAAAGTGCTGTCCAGATGAGTGATCTGGAGAGAGAGTGGGAGCAAGGACTACCTCACCCAGCATCAGCAGGCAAAGTGAGAAAGAGCCACGGGCTTCTCCAGGCAGGGATCCCTCAATCAGACTCTGACAGGGTCATGGGTTATCTACATGGAGCATCACCCACAGGGGAGCCATTAATAATTGCACCAGCAACCGATGAGAACTGTTGCTGCCCCAGACAAGCTGAGATATGTGAGCTCCTTGGCTATCCATCATTGAGAATGGTGAAGGGGAGTACTGGCTGCCTCGAGGTAGGGAGACACCCTGAGCCATTCAGGGGGTGGGACGGAATCCCACTGAACTGAGATGCACAACAGAACTGATCAGGGACATCTCCACACCTTGTGCAGCCCAGGGAGAAGCAGGCCCAGTTCTGGCCAGCTCCTGAGCTCATAGTCCCAGCAAGCAAACCTCCTGTCTCACATTTTTGCTCATCTTCTCTTTTCCCAGGAGACAGAGATCTTAGGCTTCTGAGTTTTCTCTTAGCTAACTCTTGGGTTTATGATGGATGCTATACTGTCCTGGTCACTGAGGGGTATGAAGGGAATTAAGAGTAAAATCTCTGCTTCCAAGTTGTAAAGAATTCTGAAAATGGAGGATTGGTGTTGAAGAGACTTGTGGACGTGAATGACTAGAAAATTTGCAACAACTCTACATGCAGTATATTCACGGGGCACACCCACAGTGTCTGCAAAAGGCTGTCATGTAGACAGCAGAGGGAGCCCTCCATGAGCACTGAAGGGATTTTGGGGGTGCCCTAGAGAAGGCAAGGCTTCTGCATGACATGTGTGTGAGAGCTGGAGTGATGGATTAAGCAGGAAGGCTGGGTTCCCCAGGCAGAGTAAAAGCAGGGGCCCCCAGCTTTGGGGGTTGCAGGCTGGTCAGCAAGAAGAAAGTCAAGTGCAGTTCCCTCTCCCCTACTCAGTGTTGCCATGTTTACTCAAACACATCTCCCCTGTGTTTACCTTAATGGATCAACAAAAAAGAATAAATGAAAGTATTTC
>NW_006160234.1:155835-159020 GCF_000334495.1 Tupaia belangeri chinensis | reverse complement strand
CCCTACAATGGTTCCACTTTTGTCATCCTATCTTCTTTTCTAATTTTGTTTTTGCCTAAAAAAAGAAGTCTTCTTGCAGCTTCTTGTCTTACAAGATAGTGTTTGTTCCTGATCTTAGAGAGCATTGAGGACTTCTGGCCACTGAAACAAAGCGTGTGTTTCCTTTGTCTCCTCTGGGCTGGGCAGGTAGGGGTCAGTATCCTAGTCACTAGCTCTAGTTTGCCTGGAAGGAGCTATCTGTAAGAAGAGTAGGGTCATTCATTCTTTAATATCTAAGGTCAATGGCTCCATGATGCCATCCATTCATTCATCATTCAACATGTTTTCTGAGCACTTACTGCATGCTGAACTTTGGAACAAGTATAAACAAATAATGATTCTTTCAATGATTCTGAAAAAGATAGTGAGTAAGAGGCAGACACAGCTGCTGGGAGGAAAGCTGCTATTGGAGACCAAGCCAAGATGCCACAGCATAGTGTGTGTCCAGACCAGCAGCTCAGGGTCAGGGAACAGCCACGAAGCGATCAGAGCATGGCCAGAGCACTCTGGGCACCAAAGATTTCTGCTAGAAAGTGGCAGGGCCCCCTGAAGGGTCCAGGTTCAGGGGCCTAAGCCCTGGATGTAGGGTAGCAAGATATTTTACCTTGAACTTCTAAGAAGGTCACCAGGACAGAAGGCATTGAAAATAACATGGTGACTGGGGTACAACAAGGTGGTTGGTGGGGTTCACATGAAGCACGAGGAGAGCAATTCTCTGTGGGAAAGGACAATTTGGTCCTGTTCCTGACTGTTGGATTCAAGTGGCTTCAAATCTCCCACTAGTTGAACCTGATCTCAAACACCAGAGCAGAACTCAGTCTGTACACAGAAGACAAACGCCTCCAACTGGGATGGAGGAAAGCTACAGTAACCGTAATGTAGCCAGGTGCAGCTTAAGAGGAGAGGTGTGACGGAAAATGTAATAATCTGACAATAATAATTGCCACCCATGCTAACGGTTTTTGAGCACTTATTATGGTCTGAATACTAATGGTTTTAATATGAATTATCTCCTATAAATCTTATGATCTAACAAGATAGATATAATTATCCCCATCTTAAAAGTGAAGAAACTGAGTCATTGAGATTTTAACCGAACTTGCCCTGAACCAGTCAGGGTTACCTAATGTCCTGTTGCAGTATTAAGATGCTGAGTCTCAGTAGCTGAAAGCAACCGTTTATTTCTCATTCAGGTTGAAAGCAGGCTGGCTGGGGTCTCTGCTTATCCTGGTCACTTAGATTCCCAGGCTAAGTTAAAATTGGCACATGATCCTTGATTGCTCCATCAGTGGGAGGCAATAAGGGAAATTTTGCATTAGCTTAAAGCTCTCCCTTTCACATCTCTTTTCCTCCTATGCCTTAGATAAAGCAAGTCACGTGCTGCTCACACCTAACTCCAAAGGTGCCAGACAGGTACAATGGCTTTGTGCCCAGGTAGAGAAGGAGAGTGTTTGTCAACAGCCCTGTTACTGGCCACCCAACTTCACAGAACAGATGAGGAAGCCAAGTTCAAACTATCTCAGCTGTCTCCAAAACCTGTACTCTCTCCTCATGCTGTTCCACAAGAGAAAGCCAGTCGACTGACAATCTTTTGCCCGCCAGGCCCTGCCTCACACTGTCATTGCAGCCTATTCCTTCCACTGTCCAGGCTGTGTGTTAGGAGACAGGCGCCCGGCGACTGATGGCTCCCAGCTCTAGTCGGGAGAGATTATCTAACAGCATGTGTTGAAGGAGTCATGGCTGGGGGCCGCTCATAATAGCAATTGAAGTGCGAGTTTCTGCAGGGTTTGGAGTGCTGGGGTCTCGAGGGCTTATTAATCCCACAGCAGTGCTGGGAGGGGTTCGTTGCTGCTGTTATTTATACTTTTTCAGTGTTCATCCAGCAAGGCGAGTCAGCTGGGATTATGTTCCAGGGACACAGAGCCCTGGCTGCCATCCAAGCTACACTGCAGAGGGCTCTGCCTTCCCAGCTAGCTCTAGGCTACATTCAGAAAGCAGGTGAATGGCAGCCATTTAGTCATGCAGATGGAGGCACATACATCCAGAGAGGGTAGCTGGGGATGTGGAGTCTTGGGGCTTTGCTAACTCCCTGAGCACTGAGTCCAAGAGCGACCTCTCCAAGATATCCCCTTCTCAATCCGGAGACTGCACCTTCTTCGAAACCGCTATCTTCTTGTCCTTTGTCCCCAGACCCTTCCTTAGTTACCTGAATTGATTGTTTCCTTTTCTGTGTAACATGCCCTGTAATGAACTGCTATAATGAACGTGAGTACCTCTGAGCACAGATTTTGCACAAATTATAGCTAATATTTTTCAGGAATTCTCAAATCCCTGCACACACATGTGTTCAATCAGTACATGTGGCCCCAGTTCTGCCTGCCTCTGGGAGCACATCTGCTGCCATTGTCGCTTTTGCTTTCACTCTGTAGTCCCACCAGTTGGAATGAATGGCTCTTCTTCTCACTGTGATCCTCCTTACCTGAGCCCATACTCACTTTTGGTCCAGGATGCCCTTGTCCTCTTCTGTTCCAGCCACTCATCTCAGTAAGAGTGTGTCTTACCCTCCTTGTGCCAACACTGCCCCTTGTACACAGTTCTATTATAGAAATAATCAGATTTCAATTCATTGTTTACCTGTCTTTCTCCCTAGACTAACTCCTCGTGCATAGAGACATGTTTCACTAGTTTTCATATCCTTCTGCCTTTCAGTGTCTGCACAGGATTGAGTCTGGGGTTAGGTGAGTGAAGCTCTTAGAGGGGGCACAAAATGTCAGGAGGCAGCAAAAAAAAAAAACAAAAAAACCTCAGTAATTGAAATAACTAATATTAATGCATTATTTTTTAATAAAAATCAATGCAAAAATTCATAGTGAACAAGATGTTAGAATTTTATGTCATTTTTTTAAAAAAATTAATGTTTATTATATGATGTTTTTATATATATATATTATATATATATATAGTAAAATTATTACTATAGGTAGGCAAATGAAGATTTCCATCAACTTCCATAGTTATCTCTTTTTTTATTATTTATTCTTTCTTATTTATATGAGGGTGAGAAACATAGAAAGAGAGAGAGGGCTACCTCCAACAGGGTCTTCATGCGATAATCCACCTCCAGTCTCAGCCAGCTTCCTCAGGAA
>NW_006160234.1:147876-155767 GCF_000334495.1 Tupaia belangeri chinensis | reverse complement strand
CACCTGTCCTAGTTATCATTTTGTGTGTGTGTGTGTGTGTGTGTGTGTGTGTAAAAAGAGCACCTAAGATCTCCTTACTTAGCAAGATTTCAAGATACAACACATTATTAGCAATAGTATTCAACATCTGAAATAAAGATGAGATTAGTAATAGCACCATGCCAAGTCATGCTGGAGGCTGAGGCAAAAGGAAAAATCTGAAATGCTTTATTTAAAATTTTGAAATTTTTTACATCTTGAATTTTTGCATTAGTTATAAGCATAATTTTTTTTACTAATATACATTTTTTTAAAAATTGCCTAGAGTGTGATAGGTACTCTATAAATGTCTGTAAAGTGAGTCAGGGAGTAAGTGGGTAAATGAATAAGAGCATGAGGGAATGGTGGAAACAACTTTCCAAATTGAACCTCTGATTATCAAAAGTTTTGGCCTTTACTTTTAGAATTGCCCATGTGTCCTCACCAACTCTTTTTTTGTTATATTATCTGGCTTTTGGTGCAAGTTCTCTAAATTCTTTCCCGAGTTTAAAGAAAAGGAAGAATACTTTAAAAATGCCCCAAATTGAGATAGTTAAATTCTTTTTGTTCAGTCAGTTGGAGCACTATACTACGGGGTCAAGATTTGAGATCTCATCTGTGTGAACCAGTTGCTTGGTTTGGATCCAAACACAGAGTGCTACCTTTTCCCTTCTCAGACTATCTGGTTACCAAGAACACTGAATAAGAAACTAGCCATTACAGCAAATCCATTCCTACCAGCAGAATCACTGAATAGCATCCCCCAACCCCAGGCAGAGGGGTTTCTTCTGAAATGAAATGTTTGTCTGAAATGAACTCTTGGACTTTTTTGCATCACTGTTGTCATATATAAATGCCCAAGAACTGAACATGCAACCATATCTGAAGTTACTCTTGTCCCCAGATTAGTGTGGCTAGTGGGGGTGGCACTGGGCCTAGGAGTGAGGAGTGTAGATTTGGGCCCTACTCTGCTTTCATGAGCTGTGTAACCCTAACCGAGTGACTTGGCCATTCTGAGCTCTAGTTTACTCATCTGTAAAAAGAAATTGTTATCTACAAATGATCATTTTCAAACCCTGGGCTATGAAATCCTAGGTTGTGAGTTCACATCTCAGGGTGGCGATGGGCTTATGCGGGAGGTAGAGATAGGATCCTACTTCCTTCAGAACAGCTTCACTATTATTAGTTAGATTCCCATGTAGGATTTCTTTGTTTTTAAAGAAGACTAAAGTGGAGAAAGAGGGGGAGAGGAGAGAGTTCCACTTAAGAAAATAAACAAAAAGACATGAAACACTGGTCTAGATGATTTCAATAGTCCCACCAGTTATACTGTATGATGAGTCAATGACCTTTCGACTGCCAAGTTTGCTTCCCCAGCATCTGCAGCACCTGTTCACTCAAGTTCATGGGAGCGGGGTGGGGTGGGAGAGGAGCCAGGCATAGAGATACACAGAGAATGATGACATGAATTTGTCCTCCTTTTACTTTGTTCAACATCTTTGTTACAAGAAATCACTCAAAATTAATTACACTGTTTTCACCACAAAGGGTTGGGAGAGTCCATTAAGGAATCAACTGACTGCTTATTCAATGCTTGAACCTGTCTCTCTCCATCCCCATCCTGTGGTCACGCTATACCTTCTAGAATTCCTCCACTAACCAAACTCACTACCTGCAAAGGTAGCCCATCCCACCTCAGTCAAATCTAACTTGAACTGCTAATTCATAAAGCTTGAGCTCATCAGAACATGTGGAAAAAGCCCAGTCCCTTTCACATGCCATCCATTCAAATAACGGGAAAGTGATTATATACCTGGTCATTCATTGTCAGCTGATCAAGCCAATCACTCCCTATTCTGAGTTCTCTTTCCAATATAGATTTTTCCCATGCAGTCCTCACTGTTTGCCCCCTCTCTCTCATTCCTCTCTCTCTTTTATTTGCTCTAGGGTATGTGCACTCTCTGGAAAGAGACATGGAGGAAAATACAGAGAGAAAGTAATAACAAACCCCTAGGAGGGATGGTCATGCCACAATCACTTCTCCAGTCTTCTCTCAGGATTTTGGGCACACTCACAAATACACCCAGTGTGTTTTTCAAACCACAGGGTCTGAGACTCAAACTGCACAGTTAGCCTTGTAAAATCCAGCTGCCTTAACCTCCACGCTACATGCTGATCCCACTTCTCTTTTAGATAAAGTCTGTTCGTGTTATTTTTGTATGAGACTGAGAGAAAGAGAGAGAGAGAGAGAGAGAGAGAGAAATCCCCCCTCCCCTTTAATGGAATCCTCACATCTCCATCCATCCTCAGTCTCAGTCAGCCCAGATCACGGGCACGCAGATGCACCAAGGATGATCAGGAAGGTCTCAGGACCTGAACTCAGGACTCTTCCCATGTGGATCCTGTTGCCTTACCACTGCACCACCACCTTGTCCCTGCTTTTCCTCTATTGATGGTCACACCAGAATGGAATGCAACTTTCTGCAGAGACTAATCAGATCAGAGTAGACCAATTTTCTTTTTCTGGTTCAATGCTTTTCAAGCCTTCTACACATTAAAATCCCCTGGGTGGCTTTTGAAAATATATTGTTTACTAGGCTTCATCTATGAAATTCTGGGGATGATGCCTAGGCTCTGACATTTTTTGAAAAAATGCCCAAGTCATTCTTTTGTGTGTCCTGAATTAAGAACCACTGTTTCTGAGGCTAGTTCCTTGATTCTTACTTTGTTTGGTCAATGATTTATTGGAGTATGCTACATAGCTTGGTTGGCAGGCCAATTTGAAGAAAGAAAAAAGGAACAATTGTTTTTTAGTATATACCATACTTAAGCACTGAGCTAGATACTAACACTATTCCATTCAGTCCTCGTGTGTGAGTAAAGCAGTTTTGCCTCAGTTTTATAAAGGAGAAAACTGAGCCAGTGCTATAGCTTAGTGGTTCAGGGAGCCACATCCCCCATGGCCTACCAGGGTTTGAATTTCAGCCCCAGCAGCTTGGATAACATGCCAGGCACGTGTGTGTGTGTGTGTGTGTGTGTGTACCCAAGATTCTGACAGGATGGAGAAATGGAGGAGAAGGGATTGCAGTGTGACCACACCCTATTGGGTAGCACTTTCTCTCTCTCTCTCTCTCTCTCTCTCTGTATCTCTTTGTTTCTCTTTGATGAATGCATAAACCGACTGACAATTAAAAAAAAAAGAAAAGAAAGAAAGAAAACACATGCTCTGTACAGGAGAAAACTGAGGCTCAAAAAGATTAAGCAATACACTTCAGGTCACTCAGCCAGCCATGTGGCCCGATACATATTCAAATCCAGACCTGTTTGAGTGCAAAGCGCACCTTACTTTATGCCACTCTGCTTTCCTTAACTCAATTAATTTAGCATGTATTTATTAAGAATCAGGACCTACCATATGTCAGACATATTCTAGGCCAGCAACTGTTGTGGGATAAAGTTTCTGTGGTAATCTGCCAAGCTATGCTAGGGCACAGAGCTTTTTCTTTTTTCATTCAATGATTTGTTTATGGGTACATTTTCTTGAAGGAAAAATCATGTCGATGTAATGCAGGCTTTGTAGAGAAATAAGTCTTTGGTATTTGGTTGTAAAATAAATGTCAGAATAAAATGTTTGAGAAAATAAAGAGCTGTATATGAAATCACTTCTCCCAGAGCTGTAGAATACTGATAGACTATTGTTGCTGGTGTTTCGTTATTTAAAGCAAATTTGGAACTTAAAGGAGGAGCTGTCCTTTCTCAGATACCAGTGATCACCACAACTATGGTCTCCTTGCCAGGAATGACTGCATAGTGGCTTCAGTTACAAGGTTTATCCCAGCCTTTGAAGACCATTTCAGACTGGCCCCATGGCCTAGTGTTTAAGGGAGCCAGATCCCACACCCACCTCGTGGCTTGAATCCCAGTTATGGTGGCTTGAAAAACACACCAGGTACACGTGGATATGTGCCCAAAATTCCAACGGGATGGAGAGATGGACAAGAAGGGATTGTGATCTGACCATGTTTCATTGAAGGATGCTTTTTCTCTCTTCCCCTACTCCCTCCATTTCTCTGTCTCTCTCTCTGGCCAGCACTTGTGGCCAGAGGTTATTATTATTACTACTAGTATCACTAATAATGACCATCCAAATCAGGGAAGGCATCTGAGTGACATGACCAGCATCTAGTGGCTCTATGACTCTTCTCATCAAAGTCTCTGGGACATATTTCAATGAAGATGGCCGCCTTAAAAAAAATCTGAAATAGACTAAGCAAGGCTACTTGTGGGATAGGAAAAGCAAAAATAAAATAGAGAACAGGGAAATCAAAAGACAAGTAAGGGCATGTGTAGAGCACCTAGCATCTCTACATAGGATTCCCTGTACTTAAGGACCCTCTTGGAAGCATCCATCTATTCTCAGGCTGAAATCAACCTGTCCTTCAGGTGCCATCCTAGGAAGCACTCTTCCTTGGGGCCTTCCCTCAACCCTAAGGTAAGGTCACAATCCCTCCCATATTCTCCAGTCCTGTGCCCTCCAGCCCAAGAAACATGATGCTGTATGAAGGGACTTTAAAAAGTTCCTGAAAAATGAAATGAAAGTATGAGTTTATTTTGAAATCACGAGTAATTTTTTTGTATTACACATTTTCAATGAACTTTCGAAGAGTCTTGGTACTAACATTGTCTCATTACTGACTGATCACTTTTTTTTTAAAAAATCAAAACTTCTTAACTTTGTTCCCTCTAGGTGAGTTACAAGTGTGTCAAACTTTTGCACACCTTAGCACTTAGGGCATCCAGGTGGCGAGAGCCTGAGTGACCTAAGTCAGTTAATTGTAGTATGTAGCAAAACTATTCTTTATTGCAGTATGTAGCAAAACATGAGCCAAGACATAGGAAAGGTCAGGGAACACTGCTGTAGATTCTTCATTAATGATGGAAAGAAGAAAGGAAAGGGAGGAGGGAGGGAAGGAGAGAATAAGGAAAAGAGGAAGGGAAAGAAGGAGGAAGGATAGACACAGGCTACTCAAGTGTGAATAGATTTTTACCAACTAAAGATACTAGAGAACCACATTGTTCTGCAAGCAGTTTCTGTCTAGACAGGATATTATGCTACATGTCATTTAAGTTCCCCTGTCTTTTGAGCCAGAAAAAAATTGGTAGAAAGAGCATTGGTTTTGGAACCAGAAATACCTGAATTTATTTATTTGTTCGAGAGAGATATTTGCTATAGGGCACATGCTCTTGCTCAAGAGACAGACAGCGAGAAATCCCCCCCCCCCCATACACACACACCCACCACAGGGGGATAGTCATGCCACAATCCCTTCTCCTCCATTCTCCTCTCAGGATTTTGGACATGCACGCATACACACTCGGTGTGAGTTTTAAGCCACTGGATCTGGGACTTGAACCGCCATCGGCTATGTGGGAGTCCAGTGATAAAACCATTATACCATCTGCTAGTCCTAATACCTAAATTTAAATCCCAGCTCTGAGACTTACAATGCATGAGAACTTATTCAAGTTATTTAACTTTTCTATGCCTCAACTTTCTAATTTATAATATGGAAATAATAATAGTTTTGTTTCTTTTTTCACTTTAGGATCCTGTTTTGCAGTGATTGGCAGTTAACATAGTTCAGTGCTTAACTGAATTGAAATCTCGGTTTTCTTGGGTTGTCAGAAAAGTTACGACACATTTTTGCATAGAAGATCATATCACGACTTTTCCAACGATCCAATGTATTTATTAGTTGTGTGAACTTAGGCCAATTATTTAACCTTCTCCCAGCTCATTGCCTATTTGTTGTTGTGGTTGTTTGTTTGTTTTTCTGCTAAATGTGGATAACTGCATGTTCTTTAATAGTTTCTGTTAAGTGGGTTAAATGTGTTGATGTGGGTAAAGCCCTCAGAACACACCTGCACCTCTTACACACCAGCGATTTTGTTTGCTGTGATCATGACTATCTATTAGGAACAGCTAAAGGAAGCCAGTAAACTCATGTCCGGCTGCTTCTGTGCGATTGTGGAGGCCGTATGTTGACAGTGGGGTGTGAGATGTAGGAAAGTTCATTTGCAGCTAATATATATTCAGCTATACTAATTAGTACAAGCCCTAAAGCCTGAAATAAATTAAGTCAGTCTTTTTTTTTTTAATTTTAAAAAATGAGGCTGTAGGCTAGTAAGAACTTCTTTTTTATTATTATTGTTCTAATTATTTTAAGAGTGTACGTGTTTCTGCACACCAAGGTCATCTGTGAACCAGAAGACCCTAGACCCCTGTGCTCAGAGTCATAAAGAGGAGTGAGCACAAAACAGCTACTCATTATTGTAACTTTCATGATTTTAGAATCTGCCATGTGGTCGACATTTTCCATCCATTGTAGGTTCAAAATTTGCAAGCTGCCTTGTTTGTCATAACAGAGAACTAAATACTAGATGGCTTAAAATAACAGGAATTTATTGTCTTCTGATCTGGAGGCCAGAGGTTCAAAATAAGGGTGTTGAAGGTCCACACTCTTTGTGATATTTCTTTTTTTGGAGAGGTTTTTGCTATATGGTGCATGCACTCGCCAGAAAGACAGAGACAGAAAGACAGAAAGTGAGAAATCACCCCTCAAGGGGGATGGCCACGCCTCAATCCCTTCTCCTCCATTCTCTTCTCAGGATCTTGGGCACGCATGCACAGGTGCCTGGTGTGAGTTTAAGCTACTGGGTCTGAGACTCAAACCGTGGTCAACTACATGGGAGTCCAGTGACATAACCATTGTGCCAACTGCTGGTCCCATCTTTGTGATATTTTTAAGGGAGAAGTCATCCTTGCCTCTTTCAGCTTTTGGTGTTCACCTGGCAATGCTCCTCTTATAGATAGATGTGACATTCCAGTCAGACTGTCTTCTCTCTGGGTATCTTCATGTCATCTTCTTTCATGTATTCTGCTCCTGTGTCCAAAATTCCTCATTGTATAAGGACACCAGACACATTGAATTAGAGCTCACCATAATCACCTCATTTTAATTTGGCTAACTCTGTGAAGACCCTATTTTTAAATAAGTACATATTCTGAGGTACTGGAGGTTAGGACTTAAACATATCTTTTTTGGGGAACACAATTTAATTGATAACAGCGCCCTTCAAGCTTTGTATTACAGATGAGGTATTTGAGTCTTGAAAGGTCAGTAGAGGTGCTCAAGTCACAAAGGTGGCATTTGAAGAAATATCATGTGTTTCTGGATCCAGACTAGATCCCCATACCCTTGACCTCTGGTTGGGTCTTGACTTTTTTGGTATGTCATCATGTTGTCGATTGAGCTGGTAATTCTCATTACCCTGATTGATCCTACATTTTATTACGGCACATATTGTCTGACTTTGATGAATCGGTTACGTGATCCTCTCATGAACTATCTCAACTGGAAATGTCCCTTCCTTTCTCTGCATCCCCAACATGGCTGATCCTCACTGTGCCAGCTCAGGTACAGTCAAAGGATACCCTGAAATGCTGTAAGGATGAGTGGGAAGGGTGGCTGGTATCTGAGCCATTCATTGTCCTTTCTCACGTGCACTGAGGTTTGCTGGTTTCTCTTGATCACTGAGCATCAGCTTTCATCTCTGCTGAACCTTTCTAGTTGATTCATTTTACTATGGCCTCCACTGACCAGACCAAGCCATCTTCTTGTGCCATCCTCTCCTGTCCCATGAGACCCTTAGATCTCTTTTTCAGCTCTCTCTGGATCCTCCAGTGCCCTGTATGTGGAGATTTTGCATGGTCTTGGTATCAAGGGGGGAGCTTCTGTTCTGGGGCCTCTTTTCTGCTAGCATCATATGATTCTTGCAGCATGCTTATCATTGTGCAAGGCCAGTTCAGCAG
>NW_006160234.1:144492-147845 GCF_000334495.1 Tupaia belangeri chinensis | reverse complement strand
CAGGCTTCCCCAGCCAGCAGGACTTCTACTTGAGCTTTCACAGGCATTGTGACTTTCTGAGGCTCCAGCACTGTCTCAGCCTCTACCTGGGCTCTGGCAGGCCTCCTGGTCCTCAAATTTTAGCCACATTCTGCATTCTACTCAGTCTCCCCCAGCTTTTAGAAGCCAGCCCAGCTTCAAATGGGGGTTGGTAGTGGTAGGAGTTATTTTCTCTGGCCCTCTTTCCGTCCACATCTATCCTGTTGTCTTAGTCTGTTCTGTGTGGCTACAACAGAATATTTGAGACTAAGTAACTTATAAACAACATACATTTATTTCTTACAGTACTGGATGCTAAGAAGTCCAAGAACAAAGTGCTGTCATATGGAAAGGATCTTCTTGCTGAGTCATAACATAACAAAAGGTATCACACTTGGAAGGGCAAGGAGAAGGTGAAAGAAAGAAAAGAAGGCCAAACTGTCACTTTTGAACCAACTAATTCCTGACAAAAGGGCATTAATCTGTTGATGAGGGCAGAGCCCTCCTGGCCTGTTTACCTTTTAAAGTTCACACATCTTAATATTGTTACAATGGCAAATAAATATCAACATGAATTTTGAAGGAGGCAAATATTCAAACCATAGTACCTGCAACCTCTTCCAACACAACTCACTCTCATACTGAAATGGGCCTCTAAATCTGATGGCCCAGTTAGAAAGCACAGTAAAGACCCCTCTGCCCAGTATGGGGGGTTCCCACTGCCCCTCTTACAGCGTTTCAGCCTCAAGATGGAATGTGGAGCATGGCCCATGCTGAAACGTTTTGGAGTCTTTTCCCCACAAGCATAAAAAGATCTTCTCTCTCTATGGTGGAAAAACTATTTTTTTTTTTTTTGCATTTCCCCTTTCTCTGTTTTGTGGTGTAAAGAGTCTTTCAGCCTTTTCTCTTGACAATCAAAGCTATGTTTTAATATTAAAACAATGTGGGACCAGCAGATGGTCTAATGGTTATGTCACTTTAGGACTGCAACAAACACTATGAACCTTATCATCTTGTCCGATCTCTGTTACTTTACAAATGTATAAATAAAACCCTTGACAAGTAAGAGAAAGGTTCCAAATCTTCATTGTAGTGAAACCTAGACCAGGAGCCTTGATCACAGTTGAACTCCCTGGTGATCAGAGCTTCCACATTTTCTCCCACCATCCCGTGCTGCCATGAGGATTCCTTGCTCTTCCCAACAACAGATTGTTTTTCTACTATAAATATCCAGTTTGGAGGTGGAGGTGGACAAGTGCAAATGCTTGACCCTAAGAAACCCCAACTCATCTGCTCATGGGTGCCAAACATAGGATTTCTGAGAAGCTGAAACTTTAGCTTTCTTGCCAAGAGACTTGAGCCCGCATGCCAAAGCAAGATCAGTTTTCTACTAGATGAACGCTTGTCTGAGGGTGTGGATATTTTGTGGGGGCTTTTCTTAAGGCATTGACGGTACACCATCCAACGGCATAGCTCCAGAGGAAGAGACACTGGGCAGACATGGAGAACGCCAAAATAAGGGGTTCCTGCCATGGATTCCAGTCAACACCGCTGCAGCCATTTCTGCAAAGCCAGGGCCACATAACACCACATAAACATTTCTGTGGATTTTTAAAAAGCAGCTGTCAGTTCAAGTTTGCTCCGCCGAGCTTTGGTCCTAATGACTAGGCTGGCAGGGTTCCGACTTGGAACTGTCAATCATAACTGTGTACCTTTTCGCTCAGTTTTTGTTTTCAAAGCAGTGGTCTCCTGAGGGCTTGAAAGCCTCTGTTCTTTCAGTGAGAATATACAGGTGCTCCCCACCTTCAAAATAAAGAGATAATAGTGAGAATTCAAAAGGCAATTGGGGTAAATAGATCGACAATACCATAATGGTGGGGGCTGGGATAGTACACACTGTCCTTGTTTTGACCGCCCCCAACCCATACACACCATACACTCACACACATCACTCCATTCCCTTACGCAAATAAGATTAGGTGAAAACACCACAGACAATCTTAAAAGTAAAAAATGAAATAAATCATAAAAGGACTTCTTCAAACGGAAGTAAAAATCATCCCACCAGCTTCCCTCTACTGAAAGTTGCAGGAGGGAGGATTTATTCCATGTGCATGGGGTGATTATAATGTAGTAAGACTGCTATTCTTGTGTGGCTCGTTAACTAGCCTTAAAGATAATTCTAAGAGAAGTTCAAAGGATATTCTGAGCAGTGGGAGAGCCAGCAAAGGCATTACTTTGAATGACAGCCCTCCCTTGGATTTCTGTAAAAAGTTAATCATATTTCATATGCAAATCAATACCCCCCAGGTACAGCATCAGGACTTCATTCATTTATTCAAATGGTATTTCCAAGCTCTTGCCCAGTATGCAGCTCTGTGTCAGGTGCTATGGGGCATCCAGAAAGGGTAGGCCCTCTTTTTCCACCTGCCCCTTCCCACCATCCCTGCTATCGTTGAGGGAGAAGTTCGGTTGTACAGCCCAAAACATTTAACTGACATGGCAAGACAGAATTGTCAAAATAATTGGCCACACCTCAGGTGAGAGTGTCATGCTGTCTCACATCAGCTGCCAGAGCCACCCCTGATATCTCCTCTTCCAGCTCCCTGAATCAACATCCAGATATCAGGTGGTGGGGTTCTGGGGTCCACCCTGCAGGGCAGTGCCCTCATGCTGGGGTCCTTGTCTCTAGCCTGCCTTCCCTTCCCTTCCCTTCCCTTCCCTTCCCTTCCCTTACACTGTTTGGACCTCAGCATCTTTTAAGGGATTGCTCATATGTCTGAGTGCCATATGGACCAATAGCATCCCTAAAAACTGAAGCTGCCCAAGAGAAGAAAAGGGGAAGAGGAGAGAAAGAAATGAATGGATAAATGAAAAGGCAGAGCCTGCCAGGGATCAGAATAAAAGTAGGGGATCCCGGGACCAGTAAGGGGTGTAGTGGTTAAGGCACCGGACTCCCACATAGCTGACTTTGGTTTGAGTCCTGGACCTGGTGGCTTGTTTTCTCTCTTTCTCTCTCCCTCTCTCATGAGCATGTGTGCCCTATAGCAAAATAAAAAAAATAATAATAATAATGAATAAAATTAAATAATTTTTTAAAAGTTGGGGATCTCAAGGAGGAAGAATTGTAGGAAAGAAGAAAGCTTGGGGGACTGCTGGGCTATTTTCAAGGAGTTGGACCCCTACCCTGGCCATCTATCTCTCGCCTCACGTCTTCCCTGTCATTTTACCCATCACCCACCCCCCCAAACCTTTTTGTTTCTATTCCCTTGAAACCCTCAGTGGGAGCCCCCGAGGACCCCGCGCCGAGCCAGGCGGCGGGCGGGCGGAGTAGG
>NW_006160234.1:120393-143544 GCF_000334495.1 Tupaia belangeri chinensis | reverse complement strand
GGTCAACTACGAAGTTTATAGGAGTAAACATCTATAGCTTCTAGTAAACATCAATTTGTGGTGTCATCTGCCTGTCCTCTGAACAATTCTGCCCAGAGTTTCACTTTTATTCTTTTCAATGTTTTTTGTAAAGAGAAAAAAGAAAATACTTATGGAGTACATTTTTCACTTTAATAATAGAGTAAAAGATGTCCAAATACACTGTCCATTAGACACTCAGTTAACATAGCCCATTAGACACTCAGTTAACGTCACCTCTCAGTTGGAAGTCAATTCTTTCTGCAGGCAAGGATCCCATCACCTCAGCCAGGGTAATTCTGTTTCTAGTTTTCTTCATTTAGGGTTGTGACTTCCTTACTGTATGTTGAATTCTCATAAAACCACTTTCTTTGTTTCAAAATATGTCTCTTGGGACCAGCAGTTAGCGTAATGGCTATGTCGTTGGACTCCCACGTAGTCAACCGTGGTTCGCATCCTGGAACCGGTGGCTTAAAACTCACGCTGGGCGCGTGAGCGTGCATGCACAAGATCCCGAGAGGAGAATGGAGGAGAAGGGATTGTGGCATGACCATCCCCCCTGAGGGCGATTTCTGTCTCTCCATCTCTCTCTGTCTGTCTGGTGAGCACACGCGCCCTATAGCAAAAACCTCTTAAAAAGATATGTCTCTTAAAAATCAGGGATGGCAAGACAAAGGGCAAGGTATGCAGGACGTAAGAATTGGAAAATTATTTGCTGAGAACATATATGAGGATGTACTTGATTGAGCCAATGCACAGTGTATTTTGGATGGAAAATTCATTTGTGTGTTGTGATGGTGTAAAGTGAACTAATAAATAAAAAAAAAAATGAGGAAGAAAAAAAAAAAAACCCTCAGTGGGTTATCACTGGATAAAGCCTGTATTCCTGACCTTAACATTTCATTAATCCAAACATTTCCATTTGCCCATGCTCTTCTCCTAGAACATTTTGTTTCTGCATTGGTTTACTTACAGTTGCCCAAATGCACCCCATCTTTTCTTGCCAGGCCTTCCCCTCTGCTCAGATTGCTCTTCTCATCCATCTTTTCTGTTGAACCTGGCCACCCTTTCTGTTCCCCCACTCCTCAGCCACAACCTACAGCCAACTTTTCTTCCTGCCTTTGAATCTTCATCATTCCCACAGTAGGCAGCACTCCTATAGACCTTACATAAAGTCTCTGGAGGCATATCATGATGGTTATATGCTTAATAAATCTTAGAGGAAGGAAGGAAATAAGGAAGGGGAAAGGTAGAAGGGAGGGGTAACTCCCCTCATTCTCAAGCCCTGAATAAATGGGGCTCATGATGAGAAGTGATGAAGGATTCTGAATTCGCTATTTTGTTACTTGAGAGTTACATGCCCAGTGGTGGCTGTGGTGGTGGTGGTGGTGAGGTTGCCTCTTGACATCTGGGGTTACCACTGTGGTCAAGGCAAAGAACACCTGGCCTTGGCAAGCTAAGGCAAGACCACAAATGCGACTGGAGGTTCCTGCAGGAAAGGAGAGACCTCGATTCAGACAGGCCCCAGCTCTCTTGGGGGTGGCCACAGCCCTGCCTCCTGGCTGGAACGTCAGAACCTGCAGAAGTGCTTCTTCCTCTCAACAGCCACAGGATGACACAGTAATTGCCAGGCTGGCTCTCATTTAAATTCCTCTCAATGGCAAGTGCAGAAAAGGTGACAATACCCCCACAGGATTTCCATTTGTTTTCATTCTAATTCAGCTCCAGGGATCTCCTCATTAAGCCACATCATTGGAGCCATAAGGGACCAGAGCCCAGAGCAGCAAACCAAGGTGGGGCTGCAGTTCCAGGGTCCCCCTCCACTCTCCCTTTCCTCATTCATCTGAGATCCCCACAGCGAAATACTCATCTCTTCTCCCTGTCGCTGGTGCTTTTGCGACTGACTATCTGAGTTCTGCTTCCCGTCTATCTGCTGCTGTGTCATTTTCATATTCTATCCACTGGGCTATTTACACTGTTTATACTTTCTGTCTGTTCTGTTTTACAGTCCCTTTCCATTCACAGCATCTATCCCGTTGATATTCTGGTCTATTTATATTCGCCTGTGGTGCCTAGATTCCCCCTCCTTTTTAATCTCTTTTATCAATCTTGTTTACCTTCTCCATCAGCCCCTTCATCTTGCTATTATCTAGTTATCTGTCTAGTTAAATTGCCTTTGCCCCTCCCTCTCTGGCTCTAGCTTTCACTTCATCCTCTCCAGGCTCCCCTGGCAAGGTCTGCCCACCCCACCTTCATCCCTCTTCTACATTTGACAAGAGACCCCTGTTAGACTCCACTGTGGGCAAGCCTGTCAAAGCCACACACCCTCTGCTGTGGACCACGGCAAAAGTGAACCTATATTGTGCATCTAGCACGTCCAGCTGGGAGCGAAGTCTTCATTTCCTGCTCACAGCTCTTCGAGGCAATTTCCCCCTTATATTACAAAGGAGGAAGCCAAGGCTCCGGGAGGTGAAATAACCTGCTCAAGGTCACACAGTTAATATGTGGAATATTGACAACCCACCCCTAGTTATCTGCATGGGCAATGGCATGGATAATCTTCCCTTGCAGAAAAATGTGGAAGTGGCTTTCTATAGACCCTGGAATATAGTATGTGGGCAGTAGATTTCCCTCCTGGAGCTGCTCTGCTGAGACTGAGAGCTGAACAGTGTACAACACAGGCCAATATATAGAACAGGGCTATGCCCTAGATGCAGAAAACAGTCTTAATGTGACCCTCCATAGAAAAGACTGTGCACACAGCACTGTGCATTGCACTGTCCAGCTGGGGTGATGGCTGCCAGCCTCCTTCCCAGCCCTGTGATCCCCAGTACCTCTGCTCCCTTAACCTCATGCTGACCAAAAGGTAGTGAGGTTGTCAAATACCTAATGGAGATCGAAGAAAAGTCATCCCAGGCATCTAGTACGACCTGGAATAAATCACTCAGGAAGTAATTGAGTGTCCCCTGTGTGTTAGGCAAGGAGATCCCTGAAACAAAAATATCATGGGGTAAGATGGAGACAAGCGAATTTTCAAAAAGCTTACAAGTGAAATAAATAAACAAAATGACTTGACTGCCAGGGATCCCCAGGCCAGAGAAGAGCAATCACTGAAAACATAGCCTTCCCAGAAAACTGTAGGGGGAATTATTGAAGGCACTGCTCCACGTTCTTCCCTGAACCCTTTTTCCTCTAGAATTGGATTCAAACTCCCTATTCTGATATTCAAGGCTCTCTGTAGCTTACCTCTTACATATGCTTAGTCTCCTGCATAAACTCCCTTTTCCTGACAGATTCGAATAACACGAGGTTCCTAATCATACCTCAAATGGCACGAGAGAACACAGGGAGCCCCCCAGGGACCATGTTGGATAAGAACAGATGGCCTTTGTTTGGTGATTTCTAGAATTTTCATGCCGGTCTTTTAGGACTTTACAGAGTCCAGTGGTGGAAAATACCACGTCTCCATACTTTAGTTACTTTACACAGAGTGAAGTGATGAGGGCTGAAATAAAGGTGTAATCAGTATAAGTTGGGAGCACAGGAGGAAAGCCTGGTTCCAGTATGAGGGTTGGAGAAGGCTTCATGGAGGAGGTACTACCTCCAAAAATGAGGTCTCAAAAAATAAGGTGGATGATCAGCTGCAGTGGTGTAGCAGTAACACAATGCTCCACAATGCTGGGGCCACATGAGAAGGTCCCATGTTTGAGTCCTGAGGTTTCCCTGTACGTGGGTATGCCCATGATCAGGGCTGGCTAAGGCTGGAGGTGGATCACAGCATGGAGATCCTGTTAATGATGCCTTTCTCTCTGTCGCAAACTCTTCTCCTGGAAGAAAGAAATACATAAACTTTAAAAATAAGGTAGGATTTATGCAGGTAGGTAGGATTTATGTTCTAACTCTTCTCCTAAAAGAAAGAAATACATAAACTTTAAAAATAAGGTAGGATTTATGCAGGTAGGTAGGATTTATGTAGACATTCTAAGTGAAAAATACATAATCATTAGCAAAGGACAGGAAAGTTCAGGAGGTTATTTATAGTCTTAGAGTAATGAAGTGGAACTGGTGATGGAGGCAGAGAAAAATCTTACTTTTAAAAATCACTAACTATACATTTTGTGGAGGTAGGGGCCATGTTTGGTAGCTGCTGTGCCTACCACAGGAATGGCTAGTACTCAGAGAACATTTTTAGTCATTGGCAATGCATGCTGATAGCCATGGTGTGCATGAGGGTGATGCTGATGCAACTTGATGAGACTCAAGCCACCACCATGGTGAGGCTGCACAGATCAAGGACCAGGGCTTAGGGATACAGGCCGGACTTCTAACTACACTTTCTCTTCTTCTCCCTGCTCCTCAGACTTCCCCCATCTGATTTTGTATCTTCTTCAGGAAAGAGCTGAGCCCCTCTGCCCAGGGCAATAGGCCCTGTCTCAGAAAAGTAATTTCTTTTTAAACTCCTACCCAGTGAAATCCTGCTGCTGCACGCAGCAGGCTCGGCTGTGTCTGCGCTGCCATCCTGCGACCACAGTGGCAGGGAATAAAGGAAAATGCTTAGCATTAAATTTCATGTAAATCAGACTTTATTTGCTCTGGTGACAGGTTATTACCTTCTGCAGGGAATGGGTGGGGGGAATGGCTGCTGGCTGGAGACACAGAGCCTCAAATGAGAAGGTCTCCACTAGCAGCTGATGGCAGGGTGAGCCTGGGTTATCCACTGGGCCCCACCCTTCCTCCACCCCCACAGCTGCACAAGGAAGGCTGTGCTACAAGTATCCATGGAACCGAATTGGTTCCACTGAGCATCATTGTCCCTAGAATTAAGTCTCCCTAGTGCTATGTGGGGACAGCTATTGTACCTACTGCCCCTAAGCATATGGTGCACAGTTCCTCTGTCCCCATGGCTCAGCCTCTCTCTCAATCATATGCTATACACCCTGTCTATCTCACTAAACCCAATCTATCCTTCAAGGCCCAACTCAAGTCCCTGAAGTCTTCCTCGAAACTTGTGGCATTCTCTCCCTTCTTTGAGTCTTGTTCATATTCAAGCTCTGTCCCATACTAGCCTGTCCTAACACTTCTGTCATAGCCCTTGCAGTATTGAGAGACTGTGTGCTTAAAGCTATGGTTGGTTCTTCCTCATGTGCATAATTTAGCTTCTCAACCAGCTTGTGGCAGGCTGAGGGTAGCAATTAGCACTTGTGTATATTCATTTCTATCCATACCACCTAGCACAGGGCCTTGAACAGTGGAGATTTTCAATTCATGTGGAGACTCCTGATAGGAGTGTACCAGTCAGGATAGGCTTGGTTAGGCTATCGTAACAAAGGTGCCTGAGCTCTCAATGAATTAAAACAATTAAGGTTTATGTTTCATTCATGCTATGCGTCTTTTGCAAGTCAGTCTGCAAATTGCTTATTGTAGCCATTCAGGGACTCAGGTAGATAGAACAACCACCAACTTGAATCTTGCATGGAAAGATCTTGCACAGGCAATGAAATAAAGCTGGTCCTGAAAATGACACAGATAACCTCCACTCGCAAGCCACATGGCCCAATATTAGGGGGCCAGAAAGTGCCATCTTTTCAGAAGGAAGAGAGCTGGAAATACCTGGGCAATGGCACCAATGGCTTCTCCAAAGGGTGTCGTTGCCACCAAATTCCTTGAAGATGTGCTAGGTCTATTACTGACTCTGTCACAGCTGGTACAGTGTTTGGTACTTACTAGGTACTTAGTGTGTGCCGAGGCTGAAGGCCAACTTTGCTCCGGCCTTTTACCTTGATGCAGAGTAGGGCTTGTGTGCTTTATTTGCCCTTGTCTTGCCTTCTATGCCTCTGTAGATGATGGGCCCCTGGGAGAACATGGCCATGCCTTCATTGCTTCACAGACCTTAGACACAAGGTCAAGCATATTGTTTTCTGCACCCTAAAAGAGACAGGAAAGGAGGAGTACTAGTATCTTTTGAGACTGTTCATTATTTGGTGAGTAGACACTTTCTACAAAGTCTGTGTACAAAAGGTTGGTGTGTATGTGAGTTTGTGTGTGTGTGTGTGTGTGTCTGTGTGACAAGTAATATTGGAAGGGAAGAAGCCAGAAGGTAGTTCCATATTTCATCACTGCACATCTCCCACTAGTAGTTAATCAGTGTCGTGTTTGATATAATACCTGGTAGTGGGAGTCAGGGGAAAAAACCTTGGTGGGGGTACAATTCTTCTTTTGGCTTCATCTGCTTCTTTCTTGTGTTCCATTCTTACTCCCACCTTTTCTTTCATTTGACCCTCTTTTTCCTCTATCCTTTTCTTTCTTTTCCCCCTATTTTGTTGTATCCCTTTCCCCCAAACCACAGTGACAGAGAAGAAGAGGCTAAGGAGAAGATTTGACTCAAGTTAGAGAGGAAAGAAAAGATTTGGGAAATGTGAAGACAGGTCTGGAGTCTGCCTAGAGAATGGTTAGCATCTAAAGCCATGGCCATGACTTGAGAATTCTTGTTGCAGTCACAGTTTAGATATACTTGACAAGGCTTAAGATTCCTGGCAAAGGAAGTTGGGAAGAAATCTTTCCGGCTCTCCTCCCACTACCTCTTCAAGGCCTAAAATGAGAAACGACTGGGATTTGATCTGATGATTCATGTCCATCTATCCTGTACCCAGGGAGGGAGAAGGCTAAGACCTCTTCCAGTCATGTCTTCCAAGTCTTCCATTTGGGTTTTTCCAGCATTTCTGATCAAGGACTGCAGTTCAGAGAAGGCAGAGCCTGTTCGGCACACTGCTGCCTCTATAGCCTCTGATGCTGGGTGCCTGCCAAGCCCACCATCTGTACCCTAAGGCCAGTGGTGTGCACTGCCAGCTTCTGCACCAACCCCGCCTTCGCCCCACCTCTCTCAGCCTGTGCTGGGAGGCTGCCAGCTCCCTAGATAGCATCATACAATCGGATAAGCTTTGCCAGGTTTATGGCTGATAATTTATGACCTTCTTTAGCAACATCTATCACGTTGTACAGTCGTTAATCCCAGAGTCTTTGCCCACTTTGCAGAAAATAGCTTGCAATTCCTTACAATGTAGCATTTGCTAACGCACCTGTCGGGCTGTCAGGCTAGGTAGGTGTGACGAGCCACTTTCCAGTTTCTTCTTTCCATCTTACTTTGCTTAGGTGAGCCCGGCCTTCTCCCTTCAGTAAATAGTAGCAGGATCTTTATTACTCAGCTACCACCTTACTCTTCTGGGCTGCTGCAGTGACAGCTCCATGTGTAACCTCTGTGCTTCCTGGACAGGGGAGAGGGAAACTATAGGGAGGGTGGGCTCACAGCTCAGCAAGGACAGAGCTTTCAGTGATACAAAAGAGAAAGCTGATTCCAGGGGCATAAACTTATTTCCCCTATTCAAAGTCAGAGAGGGAGGGAGTAGAGGGACCCAAGAATGTACGTAAACTGGCACTTCAACAACTTCATGGAAAATGCATATTATGAAGAAACTATGTTTGGATTTCAAAATTGTTTTGCACCAAAACAAACCATACTTTAATTCTATTTTCCATGAGCTCTTTGAACTACACTCACACACACTGTTTCACAAGTACAGGGAGTATGAATTACCTCTGTCATCTGCCCCTGCTCAGGCATGCAGATCAGAGGATCACTTCGGACCACCAAAAACTTCCAACAAATGAAGCAAAATGGTATATAAATGCGTTTGGCTCCAGGATGAATCACAAGGAATTTTATAGTCAACTTTCTTTACTTAAACTATTGAAATTAAGCCTCCTTTTCTTAAGGCATGTATCCCTGGGCCAGAGAAAAGATAGCTTGAAAATCATGGTGACAGAGGTCAAGTAGAGTGGAAAGATATGATCTGTAATCATATGGCACTAAGGCTGTATATAGATGATTTTTAATTCTAGAGAAAGCTGGGAGTGAAACAAACATATTGGAAGAGAATATATCAAAATGTTAAACAGACAACTTCAGATGTTGGAATGTATTATACAGTACACATATGTATTGTACATAATATATTGAGTATTATATAATATATACATATACATATTATACATATTATATATACATTATATATACTTCAATTTATTATTTTTGTTTTCTAAATTTCTTATAATACGCATGCAGTTTTGCACTTGAAATCAGCACAAACGCCACAGGTTAATGATAATGCCCATTATAATTGACCAATTGGCTAATGTGACTCACCTCAAACATGGTCATATCTCTTTTGTGTGCTCTTTGGATAATATCAAGGAGAATTTCAAGAGGTACATTATCTGTCAATTTCTTTCCTTTAGCTCAGGTTCCTTAAGAAATATTTTTTTTCCCAAAGATTCTTGCTATCAGGTATATGTGCTCGCTGGAGAGATAGAGAGCAAGAAATCACCCTCCAGAAAGATGGCCATGCCACAATCCCTTCTCCTCCATTCTCCTCTCATGATTTTGGACAGACACACACACACACACACACACACACACACATCTCGCATGAATTTTAAACCACTGGGGTCCAGGACTTGAACTTTAGTTGACTATATTGGATTCCAGGGATATAAACATTATGCCATCTGCTGGAAAGAAATAATTGTTAAATAAACGAAATAATCATGATTACTCATCAGTCCAAACAAGCCAACTGAGGAAGAAGATTCAGGTTGATATCATTTTGTGGAACCTGAAAGAGCGAGAAGGGGAGGAGGCTGTCATATCCAACAGTGATATGTCACAGTGAAAGTTCTAAAGATGAAGCAGATCCATGTGATGATAGCTTCCTTAATGGTGCCAAAGTTCTGGATCTCCAGAATGGACTGTGAAATAAAGGCTTTTAGGCGAGAAAGTAAATCCTTTTGAGGTTGAGGTGTTTGATGGGTCACCTATGCAGTCAGTAGAGCCATTCATGATTACAGCTACTTCAGATCTAAGAGGAGACAGTGCCAAAATTCTAAATGGAGATGAATATGAACAATAAATTATGTCAATGAAAATGGGATATTCACATGTGCCCCAAGGAATGTCAACACCAACTCAGCCTCACTGTGTAAGAGAAGTAGGATAAGGAGTATTCACTGGAAAAACCTGAAAAGATTCTGGTTTCACACGAGGAAAGAGATGTTCCAATTTAGGACAGAGTTTTAAAAAAATTAAAGTATCTTAATATTTGAGAATAGCTTTTTAAATGTTTTTTTTTTCATTTTAACAGAAGAGTCTAGAATGAGATTGATTTTCATGACACCTTTTACAAAGGTGTCATTTGTGCTATGAAGAATAGATTTGTGACAAAGGAAAAATTGAAGTTTAGGGGGGAAAATGAAAGAAAGGGAAAGAAGAAGGAAGAGACAAAAGAAGAAAGAGATGAAATGGAAGGAAGAAAGGGAAGAGGAAAAGAAAGAAGGAAGATAGGAGAGTAGAAAAGAGAAATTCAACCTTGGCACTTAGAAAGGCACCAAGACTTGTGTGTGCTTGTGTGTGTGTATGGGGGGGTGGGGTGGTTTTGGTATACCTGACCTTTGGTAAACTTGTGTGTATAGCAGGAGTGGTATTGGTATGACAATCTTTTGGTAAGTCATCCATAACAGAGAATAAAGTAATGAAATCCATTCATATCAATGTCTACCCTACACATGAACACACACACACAAACATACGTAAATGTGCCCCTTCTCCAAATGGTAATAAAAACTGTTCCTTCTTTTAGCCTCATAGAAAACCTAACTCCCTGCCTCTTCCTTCTTTACCAGCCAACTGTTCTCAATCATCATTTTAATCAGAGTTGAGAGATAAAGAAGATAGGGAAAGTTGTGCAAATGACCCTGACCCTCAGTCTGAAATTGAGGTGAGTTTGTAAAGTTCATCCTGGGCCTCTGGAGACATTCACAAAGATCACATATCAGCAGTTTGGTCTTCTTCACACAAAAGGTCAGAGTTGAAAGAAGCAGAATTAAGGGCCAGAAAAATGTGTGTGCACATCCATATAAGACTTATGAATAGAATTCCAAAGATTCCTGATTTTAGGACTTGAGGGAGAACCTTTCTATCCATAACTGCATATGAGGCAGAGGGTGGGTAGAGTGCATGGAGTCAGAAGTGGCACCTATACCATGGGCTAGCCATGTTGACTTGAACTCGAACTTATCCTCATTGTTTATGGCTAAGTTTAAAGAGTGAGCTGGCAAAGGAGACAGATGGTTTAAGGAAGCTACAGCTTGGATCTCAGCTTCATAACTCAGTAACCTTGGGAAAACCACCTACCTTTTCTGAACCTCATTGTTCATCTTCTCTAAGCCTGCCTGCCTAATAAGAATCAAATGATTGTGAAAGTGTTTGTGAAAGTGTTTGCAACCTGTAAAGTTCTTTACAAATACAAAATATCATTAGAGTAAGTGCTTAATAAGTACTTGTTGAGTGAATGAACAAATGGAGCTCGGT
Organism: Tupaia belangeri chinensis; assembly: GCF_000334495.1. Lineage (NCBI taxonomy): Eukaryota > Metazoa > Chordata > Mammalia > Scandentia > Tupaiidae > Tupaia > Tupaia belangeri. The sequence goes on along the minus strand of NW_006160234.1, from coordinate 133,106 downwards.
CATGGTGTGCTATTAATTTTGATGACATATTGATATCACTAGCAAGCATTTTATCGATCGCTGACAATTCTATGAGTACTGGTCAAAACAAAACTGCAAAAACCACAAATTTCATCACTGACTGATATACAGCTTTATCTTGGTTTTCTTTGTTTCATTTGTCTCTGTCTTGTCCCCACAATTATATTGTAAGCCGCTTGAAAACGGAGATGTGGTCACATACAGCTTGTCTGTCATCAGCTCAGCACCATAGCTGACCTTAGTGAATGTTTGGGGATTGAAATACTGGATCTCTCATGAACAGAATGTGGAAGGCTGTGAGCATGCACATGCACAGGACAGCCACGGTGGGCTGGTTGGACTGAAAGAGGGGGGAGGAAGGCAGCTAATTGTCTGCAGACACCATCATCACTCATGTTCAACACATTTTGCCTCCAATTAAATAAGAGAAAAATGGAATATTCACAGCAGGTGAAATTGAGCTGCAAATTTCTTCATGATAGCGATGTTTCACCATCTCCCAAGAGGGTCAACCAGTTGGCTGTCTGTGCCTTCTGTCATCCTCATTTTTAGTGCTGTATTTCCATTCTTGCATGGCCAGCTCAGGACCATTTCTGGGCAGTCTCTGACCAGGAAATAGAAGAAAAGTACTGAGACCAAAGAAAAAAGCTTTTTACTTAAAAAAAAAAAAAAAGTTAACAGACAGGGTAAAAGAGAGGAAACCCTTTTAAGGAACTTTTACTAAGTCTCAGCATCAAAACGAAGGCAAGCACTTTCTTCTTGACAAGGCCTGAAATTGCTCTCCCTCCATTTCATCTACCAGAAGCCTTTCTGGCTTCCTTTAAGAGTCTTAAGTTCCCAAGAAGAGTGTCCCTGTGAACTTCAGCCCCTGCTCATTGCTCTTCTCTACATTGTGCCTCTCAGTAGAGACTGTGAACAGAAATGGACTAACTTACAGGGACTCAGCCATGATCCAGAGCTGGCTGAGAAGCAGAGGACTGGATACACCAGATAACAGGCTCCAGATACTCAGAGAGTGAAATCAAAGCAGAAGGGACAAGGGGAAGGAGAGCATGGCAAGTAGCACAAACAGGCAGACATAAAGGGTATAAAGGAGGCTGAGGGATGGGAAGAGAAAGAGACCATTTCAAACCTGAGCACTTTTTGCAGTGCAAAGGATCATCTCTGTGGGATAGGATGAAGCTATGAAGAGGACAAATTGATTGCTGAGCAATGCCCACCACCAGGCTTGTTCCATGAACCCAAAGCTCTTTAAACAATTATAGAGAACAGCTAGAAAGTAGCTATTAACAAGGAAAAGAAAACCCAGAGGTCAGGCTTGTTTGTTTGAAAAGAGGAACAGCAATGCTTCATCATCAGACTTCAGATGGCTAAATAAATATTCACTAAATAAGGGCAACAGTAAGTGAAAAGACAAAGTAATTCTGGAGAAGGTGCCGAGAGTGGGACCACAGATGGACTTGGGTGGGACTCTGCTCCAGGACCACAGTGAGCTTAGCCTTGAGAGGATACAAGGGCTGTAGGATGTGAGAATTTTTAGTATATGAAAGTAAGTTCACACAAGAAACTTGAACATTTTGGGGCATGTTATTGCATATATTCATGCTAACTTGTTATTTTCCCTGGTTTGGGGGCATAGGGCAACAGGAACATTGAAATAAAGGAATATCCAAACTAGATTTTTAAAAAGAAGTATTTATTTAATTGTATTTATTATTCTTATTATTTTTAATTTTCCATAGGGTACACACATTCATCAGAGAGAGACAGAAAGAAACAGAGAGTGAAAGTAAGAGAGCAAGCCAACAGATCCGAGACTCGAACTGTAGTCAGCCATGTGGGAATCCAGAGCCCACCACTCCACCTACTGCCCCCACCAAACTGTATTTCAATCATTAATTTCTCCAGTCACATTTTCTCTTCACAATACTTTTAGCCATACCATAGGAATTATGAGACTGGAAGAAGCCCCTAATAAAAATCCATACTTCATTTACAGAGAAGTATCAAAGATTTCTAGAATCATTGGCTGAGAAGGACCTTAGAAATCCCCTTGTTTTATTGCCTTTAAAAACAAAACAAAACAAAACTTTTTTTCCTTTATTTATGATAAAATATATACATATGCATGTGAGAGTGAGAAAGAGGGAAGAGAGAGGAGCACCCTCCATAGGTTTAATCATGTCACAATTCCTTTCTCCAGCTCTCCAGCTCATCAAATCTTGGCCACTCACATGGATGCTAGACATGTTTCAGGCCAACCAGGCCAAGAATTCAGATCTCAGCCATCATATGGACTCTAGCTTCTCTCACTTGAGCAGTGTATTACTACTGCACCAAGAACCATCTCCCATTGCTGTTTTATAGCAGAGGCAAATGAGCTTAGGTCCTAGGCTCCTGTGGCCCTAGCCCTTCTTCCTCCTTTCATATGGTATGGACATCACAACAGAGATGTGTTTCCCACACCTGTATCAGTACCATGGGTGGTGCAACCATTGTTTCCTCCTTGCTGTGGCTTTGAGGTATTTTTATATAGGTACATGATTAGACCACTCAGAGAGATGGCACATGGTTGTTCCCTGTAAGTAAATTATTGGAAGAGCTCCTGGGTGGAGAGGCAAGTGCTCAGGTGTTTCAGTCTACGTGGGAACATCATTGTACACATCTGAGCCCATCAGCCAGCAGTGCAGCTCTCAGCTGCCCACTTGGCTCCTGGTGCCCTGAAAATGTCAGCCTAGGACACAACTCCTTCTCCAAGGCACACACCCCAGGTTCCTCCTTCCTCTCAGGAAATTTATACTTAAATATGGTTCTAAATATAAATAAATGTAGTTACCTATACAAGTCATTTAGGGGAGATCTGAGGTTAAATTTTTCATGCTATTGCTTGATAGGAAGAATAATAAGAGGCCAATGTCTGTAGGCATCTTACAAACCTTGTGGGAGCATAAAAGAATGCAACTTTGGCTGAGAGAAACAGGACAGAAAATTAAGTAATGGTTTTGTGGAGAATAGAAGACCCTGGGGGCTGATGACAGAAAAGATGCCCTGTTTCAATAGGGGCAGTAGCTGTAAACATGATTTCATGCATTCTATTTCTATTTCTATTCCCCAAAGAACACTTTGAAAAATAGCTGTTCAGGGCCTAAGTTATCAGATTTGTTTTCTTCTTGTGGTGGAAGAAATGTAGATCTTTATTATTCAAGTGAGTAAAAGATGGTGGCAGGATGGGGTAGACAGTGGCTATGGTGTTGATTGAATCTGGGAGATTGGAACATGAGCATGCCTCACTCACTGTTGTCTTACATCTGCCATGCACATGGCTTCTTAATTAATAGCACTCAAAGACCTCACTGGGACAGTAGAAGTCACTTTGTCTTTTATTTATTTATTTCTTCAGAGACAGAGGAGAACCCCTAATAGGGTCTTCATGCTGCAATCCCTCTGTGTGTGGACCCAGTGTGTACAGGCAGACCTCAGGACACACACACCTGGAACCTTTCCATGTGGCTTCAGCATGGAGGAGTGTTGTGTTATTGCTGTGCCACTATAGTAGCCAGGAGTCACATTTTGGAAGAGAACTTGGTAGTGGAGACCCAGAAGAGGAAGCTCCCCTTTTGGCTAACTTCTCCTTGTTACTGGAAATCCTGGGAAATCTGAAGCATTTGGTGTCAGGCCTTCAGCTCCAAGGACTAGAAGCAGATTCCCTTGTTTAGCATCCATGCAACAGCCATTGCAAGGGTGAAACGAGTGCTAGACATGCTGTGCTGTCAGCCAGGGCCTGATTGGAGCCACCCAAACACTGTGTTGTTAGCCTTCCTCCCTGCCTTCACCATGTACTAGGCCATCGCGGTTAACAAGTAGCGAAATTGATTCATTTGGATTTTATCTCCTTTTTATTTCCCCTACTCACCCTGTTTGGGGGTTGCTAATAAACCACGTCATAGGGTAAAAGACTGGCAGCCAGGGGGAAAAGAATGAAAACGCAAGTGCAGAGTTAATGAATTAATTGGATTTTGATGTACTAAGAGTTGTAATGAACTCTCGATTATTCAGTGATATGTTCCCAACTGAATGTAGTCTTCTTTATTTTCTTCCTGCTCTGCTTGAGGCTGAGTAATTTGAAACTTGTATAAAACAACAAGGAGTGCTGTGGAAGCCAAACAAAATAACCAACCATGGTCTAATTCTCTTTACTTTCAAAAGTTTTTCAAGATTCTTTGTTTTCCATCCGCTTTGAGAGTATAAACCTTATGAGGGCAAGATGTGGGTCTAATTTACATTCACATCACTCCTGACTCCCACCCTTTACTCAGCAATATCCTATGAATATATCACCAAATATAATTCCTTCTTTAAGAGTTTCATGGTGTTCCATTGTATGATATACTGTGTTAATTTAACCAGACTCCTATTATTGGACACTTAGATTGTTTTTTTTTTTGTTCTTCAGTATCTCAAACAGGGTTCTGAGAAAACCCCTTACCTACATACCTTGGCACTTCCTTTGTGCTTTCTGAGGACAAAGTCCTAGAAGAAAACACTGGGTCAAAGTGGATGTGTGTTTTTGAAGATTTTGCTAGATATTGCTCAATTGCGCTCCAAAATATTAATGCCAACAGAGTTTCTTTTCCCTGCCCCCTCACTCTGTGGCTCCTGGGAGGACATTTTCCAAGGTCAGATATCAATGAGAAATAGCTTGCCTATATGGAGTTGCTCCAGTGGGTAGTATTATTATTCAACGCCTTTACTCTCTGCTATGGCTTCCAAGTTCAAGCCCTTTCAAATCTAATACTGTATATTTATAAAGGTCAATCCATTGTTTTTCATCCTTCGCTGGTTTGTCTGACCTTGTTCACAGACTCACCATTTTCACTCAGCAGCATCACTTCCAGTGGGGTTCGGGGTAGAGGAAAAAAGAGAGTACAACTCCATAAAGAAGTGATACTTTCTCACCTTTTCTTAGAAAGACAGCACCCCCAGAAACAAAATGTCTTACTTGGGAGGCTCATCCTGTTTGTTCTGATTTATAAAAAGGAAAACAAAGCAACGCTTTTGTGATTCTGTTAATATCCAGAGTTCTTTATGGGTTGAACCATCTAAAAAAAAGTTGCTCTCCAACTAGAAAAGTGATCTCAGCAGTTAGCCTTAGATGTGGCATCATAATTCTGGTTTTATGGCAGTCCCCGGGGCAGGCCTTCCAGCAAGTCATCATGCTGTTGAGAATAAGAGAACAGATTTTTGAAACAAGTTAGTAATGGGGGAAAGGGCAAGAATGTACATGGAAGCAAAAAGCAAGGGTAGAACAAGAAGTGGGTGGAGGGAGAGAAAATGAGAGAGAGACACTTTCTCAAAGCTGTCTGGTTTCCTAGAGTCTGATATAAAACAGCAAAAAGCAGGAGCATTCAGAAATCCAGGCACAGGAATAATCCAGAGCAGCCCAATATCCATCCAACCTCTCCTCTCAAAAAACTGCTCCAGGGATCAGCAGTTAACGTAATGGCTATGTCACTAGACTCCCATGTAGTTAACCGCGGTTCAAGTCTCAGACCTGGTGGATTAAGCTCACGCTGGGTGTGAGTGCGTTCATGCCCAAGATCCCAAGAGGAGAATGGAGGAGAAGGGATTGTGGTGTGGCCATCCCCCCTGGGGGGGTGATTTCGTGCTTTCTTTCTCTCTGTCTCTCTCCATCTTTCTGGTGAACACATGCGCCCTATAACAAAAACCTCTCAAAAAATAAATAAATAAAATAAATAAATAAAGGGATAAAAAGTTGCTCCAAATAAACATTTAATCTCTTAGGGTGTTCCCTAAGCCCCTCCTTTAAACCAAATTGCACCATTAAGCCCCTGCAATATGGAAATCTGAGGAGGAATGAGTGAAATCAGCATCAAAACAGGCAACCAATACAAAACTCTTTTTAAAGATGCTGGGCCTCTAGGTACCATTTGATATATTAATTATGTAATTTACTGATTAAGTGGATTAATAAAGAACCACTACTTATGAGATTTTCTAAAGCTCTTGATGAGAGCTTTCTCTGCCATCCTGTAAACCACGAAAGGCCTGAAAAGCATGACAGCTGAGCACTAAGGAAAGAGGAAGCCCAAGGGACCACCTCCTAACTGCAGCACCTACCTTCAGTGGTAAGGCAGCCTGTGGACAAGGGACAGGGCAGGTGGCAGGAGGGAGGAGGCAGGGGCTCTGAGAGGGAAAAGGCAGAGCATTTCACATTTCATGAGCTTCCAAGAGCCTTGAATAAGCCGGAGACTTGGAGAATAGAGTCGGGCTTTTTCCTACTTGGCTTACTGATATCTACAAGTCTCCTTGAGAGCACTTTTAATGGTAATAATTGTGCTTTTACTAATCTTTGTCTAAATCAACAACTGATTCTCTGGTGAGAAGCTTATTGTGACTCTGGCCTTAAGAATGACTGAGGAGCCAGATGGTAATACAGTAGTAAAACATGATGTTCCATGAGGCAATCCCATATGGAAAGGTTCCCAGTTCAAGTCCAAAGACCTCCCTGAATACATAGGGAACACACATGCTCATGATCCAAAGATGACTAGAGCTGGGGGGGGCGGGGGGCGGTATCATGGCATTAAGACCCTGTAGGAGTGCTGTCTCTCTTTCTCTTTATCTGTCTCTCTTGTCCATGAAGGAATTACATAAGTTAAAATAAAAAAATAAGGATTCAGTGCTTACCAATCTCTGAAGTGACAAGGCAGAGCAAACAAACCTAGTTCTTTAAGAGGGTTTTGTGAACTTTGGAAAAGGGTGACATGAGTCTTAGAGAAAGCACTTGGCTGAAACACAGGGATGTAAGAGGAAACTTTTATCACCTTGCCAAAATGTCAGGAAGGACCCACTTGCTTGTAACTGATTAGAAAATAACAGGCAGGAGGGTGCTCCTGTAGACAATACAACACTCACAGCTCTTGCAGCTCCTGCATTCAAACAGCAATGTGTTTCCCAGCAGAAGCCTCCATGTTGTTCCCTGCCAAAACAGAGCAGTGGATTTGGAACTCGGGCCAAAAGCACTTAGTATATATGTCAACACTGTATAGAGCTTTGTAAAACTGTCCTCGTTTAATTGATGGATGCTCTCTTCATTAGGGGCTGGGAACTTTCAAGGGGCTTTAAGTAGGCTAGAAAGGGAGAAATCATGTTTGCCTTGTCTCTTTTGTCTTCAAGGCTAGTAGCTGGTGTGCCTTTTAATGCTGGGTAATGGAAGGGCAAATAGACAAACCATCATGTAGGGACTGAGTGCTTAGGTGAGGATGACTAGGTTGCTAAATGTTGGTGTAACTTGTCCAGAAAACAGCGCAAGTGATGTTTGTGTACCAAGAAACTTTTGACCATTTAGAAAATTTGTGTAATTATAGCCTATATTCATCCATTTGCCTTTTGTGGCTTTCTTTTTAAATTTTGCCAAAGGGTACATACACTCACAGACAGAGAGAGAAAGAGAGAGAGAGAGAGAGAGAGAGAGAGAGAATGCACCTCATTCCCCACAGGCATGATCACACAACAATCCTTCTACTCCATCTCTCCCTTCTTTTCTTTCTGGATATTGAACATGCATGTACATGTACCCAGTGTGTTTTTCAGGCTATAACCATGCAATCAGCCATTGGAATCCAGCTGCTTAACTACTGGACCATGGACTGGCCCCATCTATTTGCCTTTTTCTGGCTTTTTTTCATTCCCCTTTTCTTTTCCTGGTGTGGTCAGGCTAAGAAGCAAGTTATTGTCCTTTCATTAATTCTATGAAAACATATTTTAAAAGATGAAAAGAGAGACCCCTGTCAGACATAGCTGAGGCCCATGCCATGTCATGGACCCTGTGAAGATTTGCAGACACCCAAGACAGACTTTGGTGCTCTGATGCACTGCCTTGTTTGGCTGACTCTCTGTGGGGCAAAGGGATAGATCAGGCTCCTTGATTTGGCCTGATTATTTGGCCAAACAACTGATTCTATTGATTACTTCATGGAATTAGGCCAGTCATTTGATTGAATTAACCAACTGAGTGGCTCTTGTTGTTGTAGTTTTTGTTTTCTGGTTGCTGGATTGTTTTTTCTTGTAGACACAGCCAACGCCTCAGGTTATCATTAGATGCTTTTCTTCCGGCATTTGAGGCCTGGCAGAGAAAAGCAAAATTGACTCCTCATGACAACAGCTGAACGCTGGCAGCTTTACCTCCCAGCCAAATCCCATCCCTTGCCAGCCAGTCTGCACCAGGAGGGAGACTTCCCAGCATCAGCTTCCACTGAACCCCAACGGCTCTCCTCTGGCCATGCAGTTCTGCAACATCCTGGCTCTTTCTATGCAGAGCCCACCAGGCATTTGTATTTCTGCAGGAATTCCTTAGGTGTGTTGTGTGTTCTCCCCTGCTTAGTCATTCGGCCATAACCTTCCCATTTAGAATCCAGCCCTGCTGATGGTTCAGCTCCCTAGTTCAATATTTTACATTTATCTCTATTGAATTCCAGTTGCCTTCTGTTACAAGAGGCACTTAAATTATCTAAGTCTCGCTCCACCGGCTCAGACTCCAAGTCCAGGACAAATCTGTTTAGCACTTAGGGATCACTGACTGTGTGAGGGGCTTGGACATATAAATGTATCTGAATTGGGCATTTCTTAACGATGGTGAAGGCAGCAGATGTGGGTAGAGAACATGGCAGCCTCTAAATTTATAAAGTGTTAATCAAGCTTCGTCACCAGTAGGGGGAAATGGACCAGAAAAATTTAGACAGTGAGAAAAGAAATACAGCATTTATTTTATATTAATATAAATTTTTATATTAGCTTGTATAAAAGGAGCAGCTACTAGATACGTGCAGCATCATATACCTCAAAATATTATGTATCGCTTCTTGTTTTGTCAAGCAGACTTGCAATAGATTAAGTCATTAACTGTCATTGCTCTTCCACTGAGGATGACAGAAAGTCACATCATTGTTCTCATATGTCAGGGCTGGACATGTGGTGCTGGACAGAGAAAGGGTTTGCGATATGCTAGGAGTGGTCCTCAGCTTAGCTGGTCTATTCTAATATTCTTGCCAAGGGATCATGGCCACTGAAAACTAGAGAAAACAGACTAGGGGCCAAGGTCTCTCAGATCTCCAATGTAAAAGATTCTATATTGCAACATTACACATGCTAAGCCATTATAGAAAAGGCCTGGTTCTAATCTGGGAAGAAAAGAACGGCAGGTAGTTTCAACCAGCTTCTTTTCATATATGTATCCCCAATATTTCGCCTTACAGATTTTATCAACTCTTTAAGGTCTGAATGTAATAGATTTTGATGACTTCTGTGGTTTTGTCCTCAGAAAACAGGTGCTGATTTAGGCTTAAGCTGAAAAATATGAAATCCCATGAGCAACTGTTGTATATAAAACTCTATGTATCAAGGGACCAAAAACCTCCGGGAGATCTAAAAGTCCTTTGCAAGCGTAAATCCATGGTTTCCTTCTAATCAGAAGGAAACTGACATCATTCTCCTCCATGAGAAAAAGGGATAGAGGGACCAGCAGTCAGCATAATGGCTATGTTGCTGCACTCCCATGTAGGGGACTGTAGTTTGAGTCCTGGACATGGTGGCTTAAACTCACGCCAGGCACATGTGCGTGTGTGCCCAAAATCCCAAGAGGAGAATGGAGGAGAAGGGATTTCAGTGTGGCCATCCCCCCTGGGGGGTGATTTCTTGCTTTCTATCTCTCTGTCTCTCTCTGTCTTTCCAGCGAGTGCACGTGCCCAATAGCAAAAACCTTTCCAGAAAAAATAAAAAGTGGGGGGGGGGTAGAAAAATGTAGAAAACAACCAGCCAGAGGAAGTGGGGCTGGCATGGAAGGAGATGAATGTCAGGAAATATCTATGCTGCTTTCCCATTGTTTCACTGTTGCATCCCTTTTATCCTCTTTTTTTTTTTTTGAGAGATTTTCACTGTAGGGCGCGTGCGCTCGCCAGACAGACAGAGAGAGACATAGAGACAGAAAGCGAGAAATCACCCCCCAGGGGGGATGGTCATGCCGCAATCCCTTCTCCTCCATTCTCCTCTCGGGATCTTGGGCACACATGCACATGCGCCTGGCGTGAGTTTTTTAAGCCACCGGGTCCGGGACACAAACCGCGGTCGACTACATGGGAGTCCAGTGACATAGCCATTACGCTAACTGCTGGTTCCCCCTTTTATCCTCTTTTGAGTTAGAAAAGCAATAGTACTGTTTTTGAAGAGAGATGGGGAAAATGAGGTAGTACTCTGAAGTATCAAGGAAGCTACCCAGACCTCTCCTGACGAATGTACATATTAAGAGGCCATGTATAAAATGTGGAAAGAGAAGCACGTTATCAAGGACAAATAGAATATCATAAGCTGTAAGAAGAGTGCCAGGAAGGCTGAAACTCAGAATGAGCAGAAGCTTCAGAAAAAAATGCCAGAAACAACAAAAAGCTTATAGTAGCTATGTTCAGAACTAGAAGAACAAGAGGAGACAGACTCACTGCTTGGGGAACATGGTGCAAGGTTAAAGATGAGAAGAGAAAGGAGAACCACTCAAGTTTACCAAAAGGCAAGACCTTTCAACAGAAAAGAGTAGAATCAATATTGTTAAAATGATCTTGAAACTCCAGCTGGATAAACAACTGTTAGTGTTCACCTAGAGGCTTTAGAAGTTCCCAGGGCCTCCCTATAGCCTAGAGGCTGAAGTAGCTGGTTCCCACATTGCTGACTGTGAGGCTAATCCTGCCCCGGAGGTTGAAAACATTCTGAATGCATGTGCATGTGTGCCCAACATCCCCACAGGATGAAGAAATGGAGGAGAAGGGATTGTGGAGTGACTATGCCTTATGGGGTGAGGGCAGTTTTCTTTCTTTCTCTCTCTGTCTCTCTGGCAAGCATATGTCCTCTGGCAATTAAAAAAAATGTAAAAGTTTTCTCCAAGCACAAGTTTCATGCCATATTAAAAAAAAAAAAACACAAGCTCACATACATCCTCATAAAATCATAATTTAGTCATGGTTAAGAGAAAGAGACTAAAAGACTAGAGATGAGAGAAATTTAGATTCTCATAGAAAAAGAATTCCTGATTGTATAGCCTGGTGAATTTGATATTAATCATCATAACAATTCTAAGATAAATTACTGTTCAAATGGTCTATAGGATCTAGGAAAGGCAGTAGCGATCATTCAAAGCTAATATGAATTCACTGAGGACAGGCATATTAAGTGGAATCCCATTTCCATTTTTTTTTTGCCAGATTGATGATATGTAAATAAGCTGAATACTGTAGAAATAGCAAGGCTCTTGATGGAGTTTGCTTTGATATTCCTGTGGATTGAATGAGAAATAAAGTGAGCTAGCACCATGATTAGTCCATCAGCCAGGACCAGCAGTAGGTTCCATCAACATTGTTGGAACAGTCATAGTATATTGATGGGCTTCATCCTTTCCCTCTGTCCTATTTTAGCAAGGGTCTAGATGAAGATGCAAAGAGCATGCTTATCAAATTTGTAGATGTAACACCAGAGCCAGGACCCAAAATATTTCTATGGATCGCAGGAATGGTTAGAACTAACAAGGTGAAATTCAATAGTAGAATTAAAGTTTGTACTTTGAGTTACAAAGGATCATCTGAGCAAGTATAGATTTATGGGTCCATGGTTTAAGAGTAATTCATATGAAAAGGGAGTAATTCATACTAAGGGATTACTGTCTGAGTAAAACATCAATACAGATTACAGCATATAAGGTTGCTAAAACATTTCCTACACTCTCAAACCACTGGCAGAGGCGTTCTGTCCAGAACAAAGGAGGAAACCATTTTGTTTTCTTGGAGAAGTGTCCCTGACAAGCCAGAGTTTCTCCAGGAAAGGTAAACACAACAGTGACCTTGTTATGACAGTAACCAGGTAATATCTGATGAATCTAAAATTATTCCTAGATACAGAACCTAAAAAACTTTGTGCACCTGTGCAGAAGAAAACACAGAAGAATGTTTCTAGTTATATTCACTGTGATGATTGTGAACAAAGTCACCTGAATGTTCATAAACTGGAGAACGACTAGAGAAAATGTAACATATTTATGAATCTCACAAACAAAATTAAAATGGAACAAGGAGGCCAGCAAGTGGCATGGTGGTTAAGGCACTGGACACCACATGGCCTACTGTGGTCTGAGCTTAGATCCAATGACTTGAAAATCACACCGGCCATGTGTGCATAGTGCACCTGGAATTTCTAGAGGAGAATAGAGGAGAAGGGATTGTGGCATGGCCATCTCCCCTGGAGGATGATTTCTCACTTTCTCTCTCTCTGTCTCTGTCTGACAAGCACACAAGCCCTATGGCAAAAAATCCTTTAAAAAAAAAAAAGGAATAAGAAAGTTCAATTGGAATACCAACAGTCTGAGAGCATTTATTTACATCTAAAAACATGCATAGCAATGCCCTTTATTATTCAGTGATATGTATGTAACACGTCAAGTAATAAAGACATTCATTTAAGTGAGAGTTGCCAAGTCCTAGGTCTTGATTAATTCTTGGTGCAAAGGAATAGCCTGGTAGTATCTGATGAAAAAATAGGGTCTTTTTTCTGTTCACAATATTTTATTTCTTTTCTTTCTTTTTGTTTCTTTCTTTTCTTTTCTTTTCTTTTCTTTCTTTCTTTCTTTTCTTTTCTTT
>NW_006160234.1:97455-120287 GCF_000334495.1 Tupaia belangeri chinensis | reverse complement strand
TTTATTCATTTATTTATTATTATTATTATTATTTTAGTTTGACCAGAAAGAGACAGAGGATGAGAGTGAGAGAGAGAGGAAGTGAGAAAGCAAGCCACTAGATTCAGGACTTGAACCCTGGCTGGCCATGTGGGAGTGTCCAGCGCCTTAACCACCACACCACCTGCTGGTCCCAACATTTCATTTCCTAAGCTGGGAGTTGGGCATATGAGGCCATGTTATTTCAATCTGTATACTATTTTCTATGTTTAAACCATCCATAATACACTTTGAGGAGGGTTTTAAAAATGTATAGGCACTAGCCCATGGCATGGTAATAAGGTGGTTGGATCTCACATGACTGACTGCAGGGTTTAAGTCCTGGCCAATGGCTTTAGAAACATGCATCGTGCCTGTTTATGTGTGTCCAAAATCCCAAAAGGAGAGAAACAAGGAGGAGAAGGGATTGTGGCATGATTATCCCCCATGAGGGGAATGCTTCCTAACTTTCTCTCTCTCTCTTTTTGTCTCTCTCTCTCTCTCTCTCTCTCTCTCTCTCTCTCTCTGTCTCTTTCCAACTAGTACATGTACCTCTGGCCAATTTTTAAAAAGTGTCAAGGTAAAATTCACATAACATAAAATCAACCACTTTAAAATGGGTAATTCAGTGGCATTTAATATTGAGTCAATTGGATCATCAGAAAAGTTGTGATGTATTTTTGCATAGAAAAACATGAAAAAATATGTCATGACTTTTCTGACAATCCAATAGATTCACAATGTTCTGTAACCTCTAACTTTATCTACACCCAAAATTTCTAACATTCCAGATAAAGCCACACATCATTAAACAGTTTCTCCCATTCTCCATAGGTGACTTTGTTTGTTTGTTTGTTTGTCCTTTTAGAACTTTTTTTCCAAAAATAGACTCTTTCTTAGGGTAGTTTTAGATTCATGTCAAGATCTTGTCAAACTGTCTGCCAGAGGCTGCCCTCAATTTCTGTAAGTTACAGAGATTTCCCATATATTCTCAGACCCTACACATGCAAATAATCCCCCATTTTCAACATTCCCACCTCAGTGGTACATTTGTTACAACTGATGAACCTACATTGATGTATCATTATGACCCAGAGTCTACAGTTCACATCATGGTTGGCTGGCTCTTGGTGTTGTACATTTTACAGGTCTAGCCAAATATAAAATGACATTTGTCCATTATAGTGTCATACAGGATGGTTTCATTGGCTTAAAATTCCTCTGTGTTCTACCTATTCATTCCTATCTATAATGCATTTTAAAGGATGTGCCTTAAAAAAAAAGTAATGAGATAGAAGAAAAGGGGGATACATAGTAACAACTTTAAACATTTCAGAATTTTTTCTGTGGAGGAGAAATTGAATTTTCACTTTGTAAAAGATCCCAAGGGATCAATGAGTAGGTATTAGAAGAAAGAAGAGTTTGGTTTAACATAAAGAAGAGCTTTCTAACAAGATTGGAGTAATACCTCATGGTGGTTCTAGATATGACTTTGAGTTAGATGGAGTTAAAGTCTGTCTGATGCTGACTTGTTCTTGGAAAGTTGTTTAGCTTCTCCGAGCTTCAGCTTCCTCCTATTTAATAATAGCAGATAATAATTGTTCTGACCTAATAGTATTACTGTAAGGGATAATTTTAATGAATCACACAAATTATAGGATAGTAAATAGCACATAATAAGAGTCACATATGTATAAAACAATAAAGGAAGAACTATCTTCTATAATGGCTATCTTCTATGACACCAGGTTTCTCAATACTGTCAGAGTGAAGTAGGGAAATGGATGTACTGTCCAAGGTGCTGAAGAGAGGAAATTTTGAAAGAAAGGAAGGTTGCAGCAGATGTGGGTTATTCTCACACTTCGTTGAATCTAAAAGGCTTTGTTAGAAACACTGACCAGTCATATTATTGGATGTTAGGCATGAATTGTACTAGTTATCTACTCTTATAAGTTATAGTATCACAAACTTAGCAGCTTGAAACAACACACATTTATTAACTCATAGTTCTGTGGATGAGTAGCCCAGACATGGCTTAGTAGGATCCTCTGATATAGGATCACATCTGAAGCTGCAGTCAAGGTGTTAGCTAGGGGTGTGGTCTCTTCTCAAGACTCAGCTGAGGGGAGTTGCACTTCCAGTCTCATGTGGCTGTTAGCAGAATTCAATTTTTGCTGGCCTGTTGAGCTGAGGGCCCCAGTTTCTTGCTAGTGGCTGTCTGCTGGAGACTGCCTGTAATTGTCAGTAGTGGCCATCTTTAGTTCTGTGTGTCTTGAGCCTTCCCAATGTGGCTGCTTTCTTCATCAGAAACAGCAAGCGAGACAAAAGACCAATAGGAAGATGTCACAGTCTGTGTAACCTAACTAAAAAGTGACATCCCATCACTTCTGATATATGCTATTGGTTAGAAGGACATCACAGGTCCTTCCCACATTTAAGATGTAGAGATTGCACAAGGGCATGACCACTAGCAAGGAAGAATCATTGGAGTCCAGTTTTGATTGTCTTCCCCAAGAAGGGTACTGTGCTGACACAGGAGAGCAAATGTCTTCCTATGTACTGTGGGAGAGGGTTACAGAGGAGTCAGATCCACATGTGTAAGCACAAGCACAGCTGAGACTAAGAAGGAGAAAGAAAAAAACGGACAAAAAATAGCACGCGGTGTTCTGCAAAGATGAGTATTCCCAGGGTACCAGGCTAACTGAGTAGCCATTGTGGATAACAGGGTCCTGTGTGGTATGAGGACAAGCTATGCTGGAATATTTGCCGGAAAAAGTTCTGTTTTCACAGAACTTAAAGAGAAAGTATTTGTTGAAAGTTAGTTAAATACAAGGTGAATTTAGAAAAGGAGAAAAAAATGTATGCTAAGATCAAGTTTGGTTCTATACCAGTCCTTTGTCCATTTGAGTGCATTTTATTCTCCATGGGAATCATTTATTTTTATGCTATATGTGGGTAAGCCTACCTGTCAGCCAACTGGGTATATTCAATTGGTGCCGTAGATTCTTTGCCTTCTCTTGAGGAGGACAGAAAGCATCAAAAGGCAAGGAGCTGAGGCTAAAGTCAAAGAATGACAGCCCTAGTAGCCAGGGAGTCTAACTTCAGAATGGCCTTGTTTTCCATTACATACAAGAAAGAATGTGAGACTTCTTATTTGGAAATATATTTGCAAAGGGGCACAGAAACAACTCTAATTGTAGCCCTGGCCTGCCCCCAATTAGAAAAACATATTTTCAAATCTTCTTATATCGTTATTCTATTATAAGTGCCCAGGAAAGGGTCAGGGTGTCTCAGCCTATGCATCTTACTTTGAATCAGGACTAGAGAAACTCCAAGTCAATGCATAACAGATTTGCACAAAGCTGGCAGCATGATCGATGTGATGGACTTAGTGTCACACAAGTCAGGTTAGTAGGAACCTTCTAGGTAAATTCTCCAATTTAAGGATGAAATCAGGCATGACTAAAGTTAGCTATTTTAGATTCCTCATGGTTTTATGCCTCTGAATTTTGGTTAAGAGTAAAGCAGGGGACTTTAACTTCCTTTTCTTTGGAAAATAAAGTTCCTGTGTAAGTTCGGAAAATGGGTTCGAGACCAAATAGCTTTGATCATGTTTTCCCCACAAGAGCAGTTCACAGTGAATTTCGGTGATCCTTCCCTCACTGCAGCTGAGTTTTGCATTTTGTAAGCGTCTCTATCTCTGGCCCAAACCTGGGAAGGTGGCTTTTTCTGTTCTTCAGATGATGCGTCAGCACTAAAATCCTTATAAGTCAGACACGTGGGTAAGGCACAAATTCACCAAATGCTCTGGAACAGAGGGCAGCACAGGGCAATGACGCCTTCATAGAATTCCAGGGAGGTTCTTTCAGGTGTGGACCTGGCCTTGGAAGTTTTTCATGGAACTAGAAATTGTGCTGTTAAAGGAGTAATGGGCATTATTCATTAGCACTCCTCCTGACACCTGCAAGGAATTGACTAATGGATGTATCTGAGATTTTTCTTTCTATGCATATCCATAAAGGGAGATAGAGAAAAGGGAAAGGAAGAAGGGACTCATGAACCCCCTTCCCTGGGCCAGGTACTGTGCAAAGTTCTCTCCATATATTGTCTCATTTGGTTTCTAACCATTCCCTCTCCTTGGTGGCTCCCTTGAGCTTGTCACCAAGTATATTCTCAGTCCTTAGGAATTCAGCAGCAGTAACTTAAACTAGAGAATGAGGTCAGATACGGAGCAGAAAGGAGCACTGGCTTGAGAGTAGAGATTTGTGTTCCAGATCAGTTCAGACCTTCTCAACTGCTGGGTGATCTTGGAACCATCCACTCTGAGTCTCAAGTTCTTCATCTATAAAATGAAAGGTTGAATAAGATACTGTTTAAGGATCATCTAGTTCTAATTACTGATAGGTTTTATGATTGGACAGGCATGGGAATGGGAAAATTCTGGATTTCACAGTGAAAGAAAGAACCAATACAAAGAGAAACATTCTACTCAGCAGCTCAGTCATCCCAGAAGTGAACATGCTCAGGTCTGGGGGCTAGAGGAATTATGCCTCCAGGAGCCTATTCTCAGCAGGATCAGCAGCCCCCAAAGGCCATGCCTGTAGCCTTATTACCAAATTATGTACAGTCCCAGCCCCTGGCAAACACAATGCTGCTTGAAGAGGCAGAAAGTAACTAGCTACAGGAGAAATAATTACCAAATTGCCTGAAATAATTACAATTTCCAAGCAAATAAAACCCTATGCTATCTGTCAAATCCTTGAAAAACAAACACACTCACATAAAACCACAAGCAAGAGCTCTTTTCTTGAACTGTAATGAGCACTGGCATCAAGATATACTTAGATTTTAAGAAATCACAAATCCATAGAGTCTCTCTCTTCACATATAAAACATCTTTTTGTTAATTACTTAGGAGTACATGTGAGCATGTATGTGTACCCTCATGCACACACCCAGAACTTAAACGTAGGAGTGCCATCTCTACGATGAAAACTATAGCACCATCGGCACTTGGCTCAGCCTGCAGCATTCGATCTTGTTTGGCACTACAGGGCTTGACTCCCCTCCCTACTAAATAAGAGCGAAATCTAATGCCGGGTGGACATATTCAGCGGTGTTTAAAGAGTCTTGAAAATGCCATGTCCTTGGGTGTTTGACCAGAGAGAAAATGTGCCCATTTCTAGCCATCCAGTGAGAGAAGGGAGGCATCCTCTGAGACTATTTTTCACAGGCACTCAGCCTGCTGAGAGTGTTCATTTTGTAGGATGCCTAGAGTTTAAGATGATGCATTTGTTCTGCCCACAGAATGACAGTATTTCCATTAGGGCATTCTGAATCCTGTTTTAGTCAGACATGGGTAACCGTTCTGTGTGTGTATATGCATAAGCATGCACAGGTATATATGTGCATGAGCATGTTGTGTATATGTATATATAAACGTGTGTGCATTTATGCACACATGAGCATATGTGTGATTTAAGATGCATTAAGATTATTCAAATATAGTCAAGTCAGTGAACGGAGTCATTCTTAGACACACTTCGTGTTATTGTATTTTTCTTTCTCTCTGAATTGAAAATGCTGCAGAACGGAGGAGCTGCTCTAGTCTTAATTACCGCAGAAATACTGCTAATTAGAAACAAGGGAAGAAGTGTGAGGGATTTGCCTCAGAATCAAAGACAGTATTATTTTCCAATGGATATTAAAAGACTTGCAAAAGAGGCTAAGATGATGTGGTAGATAGAGTTGTGAAGTGTGTTTAGGGCCCCAGTGGTAAAACAGCTAGAAGGGGAAATTAAATATCTGGGAGGAAAATGTTCTCAGATGTTGGAATTATGCCTGAAGCCATAACACTGGATGCTGTGATCCTGTCTACCTCAAACATAAAGTGAGATCAAGAGATCTCCAAGGAACCTGAGGGTGGAAAGAATATTGGTGGGTTACACATGGGCCTCTCTAACTACCTCATCACTCCACAGGCATTGAGGTGGACACCAAATCCCCCAATTTTTTTGTTAAAGAATTATTTAATGTGACTTTTTCTATTTATTTTTATTTTCATTTGACGAGAGAGAGACAGAGTAAGAGTAAGAGAGAGAGGGAAAGTGAGAACACAAGCCACCAGGTCCAGGACTCAAACTTTAGTCGGTCATCTGGGAATTCAGCACCCCTAATCACCACACCACATGCTGGCCTCTGAATCCTCAAATTTTGAATATAGATCTTCCTTCTATCCCTGCCACTACCCCCCTTCCCCACCCCCTTTCCCCCTATTTCTTTAACCTCAAACTAAGTGTGTGCTTGAGAAACAAATCAAAAGATAAAAGACTAGGAGAAATCTATCTTTTGGAGTCTCTTCCATGTACCAAGGACCCAGTATTTGCAGAAGAGTGAATTTCATGATGAGCAGAGATCTGAGCAGGTAACATGTGATGGGCCAGTATCTGATGGTTTTGGTCAATGGGGTCTCTCAGATCCCATTCAAATTCTAAGGCTGCAGAAAGACAATGTTTTCAACCTCCAACCACAAAACCAGTATCATGATCATGATTTATCTGATCAGTTTTAATGTTTCAATTTCTGAAGCCAAGAACTAAATCTGGAGGTATGAGGAAAGGGGAGGAGGAGATGAGAACCCAGCAGTGGGAGTGGGAATAATTCAGAAATAGGGTGGGAGAAAGGCAGGAGCTAATGTGGTGGAAAGATGGGGAAGGTAAAACATACTATGATTCACTAGCTGAGATTTCCAAAATAGGCAATGGACCAGAGATGGATCAAAGACTTGGTCTATAATTGTGTTATATCTCCCCCTGCCTTAGATAGATAGCTTTAGTTCATAAGGCAGCAGGTGGTTTGGAGGGCAGACCATAGATAAGTCACCCATCTATATTTTAGTTTCCTTATCAGTATGCTATTCCCTGCCCTGATTATCTCACATGGTGGCTATGAAGATTAAACAAGGTAATGTGGGGCCAGCTAGTGGTGTAGTGGTTGAGGCAGGTAGATCCCGCATGGTCAACTACGTGGTTCAAGTCCAGGAACTAGTGGTTTGAAAAACACACATGTGTGTGCACACCCAAGACCCCAAGAGGAGAATAAAGAATGGAGTTTAGCATGGCCATCCCCACTAGAGGATGATTTCTCATCTTATCTCTCACTGTCTTTCTCTTTTCTGTGAGTACATGTGCTCTATAGTAAGTTAAAAATAAAAACCAGGGTAATGTATGTGCAAGAATTGTGTCAACTAAAAAGCATTATATATATGGAAGGTAAGGCTACAGTTGTACATTAGCATTATACAGATGGGTCATGTCATGCAAAATGCTCGGAGGGTCAGTAGAATGAGCCAGGTTTATATACTCACATGTAAGAACTTAGCTCTCAAGTCTGGTTAAAGATGTTTATTTTCCACCTCCCACCTAGCCAAGGAATACTTAGTCTTTTATGACCTCCTAATTGCTGGCACAGAGTTTTAAGTTACACAACTGGATCCACATGGAAAAGGTCCCAGATTTGGGTCCCGGAACCTTGTGAGCACACCTGATGTCCATGTGTGCCCATGATCCAAGCCAACCGAGACTGAGGTACATCACAATGTGAAGAAGAACCTGTTGGGAATGCCTGTCTCTCTCTTTCTCCCTCTGTATCTCTCTCATGGAAAACATAAATAAACAAACTTTAATGAAATAGTAAAAATTTTAAAATCAATACTGTAAGGTTCATCAAAAATTTCCTAGCTCATCTTTCTCTAGCCCTGAGGGCTGTTCTTCAAAGGCAACTACTTTAGCCATCTAGATAACATATTTACACTTCTTTTCTTAATTTTATTTTTCAAATTTAGAAATTGAATGTTGAGTTGCACCGGGGAAAGTGAGAATTAAGTTTCCTTATGATCTTTGCTTCATTCCATCTACCACACATGCTCATATATTTACCCATGCATGCATTTTTCCTCCAATCCTTCCAATGTGGTTTATCACAATCATTGTTCAATTTAACATTTAGTATTTACGTTCTTTTTCTTTGTAAATATTATTCACAGTGAAGCTGTGTAGGGTGAAATTATCACATTTCTCCTCTTATATAACTATTTGGATGTCCCTAGAGTTCAATTTTTCATCTACTTATTTTTATTTTTGCCTAATTATAATTATTAGCAAACTCTGACAGACCCATAAAACATAAAAACAACTGAGCACCTCAAGCAATGCTTTATTCCTGTGTTTTCCTGGGGAATGTGCCTCCCAGAGCTTCAGTCTTCCTGTTCCTGTTACCTGGTTGCTTTCTAGGTCTGTAACTCCTGATCCTTTTTGGACCCAATGGCTTCTTCTTCTGTCAAATTACTCTCTTGCTTTGTGGCAGACATCTTCTGCTAGCTTCCTGATAAATAATACGTATGAGATTGATTCTTCGAGGCAGCTATCTTAGATATCTAAAACTGTAATTATTCCTCCCTCACACTTGATTTGTTGTTTGACTGGGTATAAAACTTTACACTGAAAATTATTTTCACTCAGAATTTTAAAAGAAATGCTCAATTGTCTTTTAGAATCCATTGCTGCTCTTGGAGGTCTGATACCAGTCTAATTTCTGATACTTTGTGTTACCTGCCATTTGTTTCTGGAAAATTCTGCAGGGATCTTAAGATCTGATCTTCTGAAATTCCATGATGACATGACTTGATGTGTGCTCCTTATTTTTGTTATTTTCCTGGGCATTCACTAAGCCTTTTCAATATGGAAAGTCATGTCTTTGAATAGAAGAGAGTTTTAAAAATAAATTTCTTTAATAATTTTTACTCCATCATTTTCTTTGTTCTCTGTTTCTATGACTCCTATTAGTTGAAGCTGAACCTCTAGGGATGGATCACCTAATTTTCTTATCTTTTCTTTACTATTTTCTATCTTTGTGTACTACTTCTAGGAGATTGCCTCATTTTTATCTTCCACATATTCTGTTGATTTTTAACATTTTTCCTGTTATCTTAATCTTTAATACCCAAGAGCTTTTTCTTGTCTTCTGAATGTCCCTTTGTAAATAGGATCCTATTTCATTGTTTCATAGATGAAGTATTGTTTTCCCTTCGTTATTTTTCTGTTCTCAGCATTTTTGTTTCCATTTGGCTCTCATTTTTCTCTTCGTTTTTACCTTTTCTATATGAGACTTCAAGTATTTGTTAATTCTTTTCTGTTCCTATATTAAATATGAACAAGGCATCAAAATGCTACCAGATGCTGAATGTATTTCCATACACACATACACACATACACATATACAGTGGAGGTGGAATGGAGAAGGCATTGACAACTTCATTTCTCCAGAGAAATATTTTAAGCCTCCTCTCCAGGGGGTGAGGATAGAATATGCATAATGGAGAGGTCTGGTTCAGTATCTAATGGCTTGGTATCTGAATTTCATGTAATATTCCTGTTTTCAGTACTTCCCCTCTCAGCTGTCAACTGTAGTGGGTGTCCTCAAATCCTAAGTCTATCTGATTCAGTGTCTCCAAAGAGTAATTCTTTGCCTCCTGTGCAGGTAAAGGTAGAAATGATATTTGAGTAAGAGAAAAGAGGAGCTCCTTATGCAGAAGTTTATCTACTCTTCTTGGTGGTGGTGTTATCTGCACCCCTTTCTGTCTCTCTGTTTCCTAAGTCTTTCTTGAGTTCCACATCAGATCCCCTGCCATATGTACTTCCTCTGCTCTTCTAAGTTGGTGATTTATGTCCATCTCCTTTGCATCTTGCAAAATATTGTGGTCATTTCTCCTCCACAGTAATTGCCTCCTGTGCTAATTTAAATCTTCATTTGTTTTAAAGAATATATTAGTTTTCTATTGCTGCATAAAAAATTAACGCAAATATATCAGCTTAAAACACACAAGTTTATTATCTCACTGTTTTTGTAGGTCAGGAGCCCAGCGTGTCTTTACTGTGCCCTTAGCTCAGAATCCTGTCAGCTGAAGTCATGCTGTTAGCCAACTGCATCCTCATCTAGAGGCTTGACTAGGGAAAAATTTGCTTTCACGCTACTTCAGAGTTTTCACAGAATTCATGTCCTTGCAGTTTGGGGACTGAGGTCCCTATTGTCCTGCTGGCTTTTGATTGGTTTCAGGTCTTTGCCATGTGGTCACCTCCACTCAACAACAGAGAGCTCCTCTTGTACCAAATTCTTCTCATGCTTCAAATCTCTCAAACTTTCATCTCTGCAACTAGCCAAAGAAACCTCTGCTTTAAAAGGGCTCATGTGATTAGCCCAGGTCCACCTTGATCATCCCTCTATTCTATCATCAGCTGTGTCATACAACATAATCTCATACAGGAATAAAATCTCATACTCACAATCCCAGAGACTACACAGAGCATGTATGCCAGGAGTGGATGAGTCTTGAAAATCATCTTAGAATTTTTGCCTACCTCAGTGGTGAGATTTTTAGGAGGAAACAAACAACTATGTATGTTTAATGCAGCATGCTTAATTAGAAGTCTCTCATGCCTTCATTAAAGCCTGGCTATTGTTATTGCATTTCAGTTGTTGATATCAGTGTTCCAGACATTACAACAAACTCAACTCCCAACTTTTCACATGAGAGTTGCACTCCTTTTAGTTATGGCTCAGAAAGAACAAGATTTCCTCCTTTCTCACCCAAATAAGTAAGCTTTAAATGCCTAAGAACACAAACCCTGAGAGGGCTCACAAGTTCCCACCCAAAGCCATGAACATATAAAGTACCAGTCTAGACCAATGTGGTTCTGTTCAGTTCTCAGTAATCCCAGCACACACTGTCAGGTGAATCTGCTGCTCCTGGTGTGAGCCAGATGTGGTGTGCTAGTACTAACCGGCAGCATGAAGATATTACCAATGAGAGACAGCACCTTGGCACAGGGAGGTGGTGATTTTTCCTGTCTTGGCAGATCCCAATGGTAGTTGTTGTATGCAGTGATGAATCGCTAATTTCTAGAAACCTTGACTGGAACCTGAAGGCAGGAGATAAATGTGAGTGGGGGTGTTGCTATGAGCATTGCAGCAGATAAATGGCCAGTCATGACTAAAAAATGGTTTTACATTTTCTTGGTGTAATCAAGTGCGATGTAACCAATATTCCGTACTTCATTAGCCTCGTTTCTCCTAACCTTTACTGTCAGGCACTCCCTCTCGGAGAAGCTCCCTGTCCATCCCACTTTTTTTTTAATATTTCATTTTATCTTAGACTAAAACCAATGGAAGGGCCTCTGGAAGGTAAGCAAAACAAGGAGGGACCCTTAGGGGAGTGAAAGGTCACTCACAATTCGATCTTAGATGGAAAGAGAGAGGAGAGAGAAGGAGTGGAGGCAGAAACAGGGAGAAAGATGGACATTTGGAAATAGTCTGGTTTCAGTATCTTTCTGATGTTGATACATTTCTCATTATAGCCAATGGGACCTCAGTAACTAATAAAATGTGTGCAATATTTGGGAAAAGTTCACAGAGCAGTTCCACTTGCTGCTAAGATAGCCTGGCAGCAGGACATACCTTGCTCTACACACCATTCACCCCTTATTCCTAGCAAGGGGCTCTGGGCTTCCTCTTTAGAAAAATCTACCTTATTGGGAACCAGCAGTTAACGTAATGGCTATGTCTCTGGACTCCCACATAGTCAAACGTGGTTCACGTCCCGGACCCGGTGGCTTAGAACTCATGCCGGGCACGTGTGCGTACGTGCCCAAGATCCTGAGAGGAGAAGGGAGGAAAAGGGATTGTGGCGTGACCATCCCCCCTGGGGAGTGATTTCTCACTTTCTGTCTCTGTCTCTCTCTGTCTGTCTGACGAGCGCATGCGCCCTATAGCAAAAAAAAGCCTCTCCCAAAAAAAAAAGAAAAGAAAAAGAAAATCTACCTTATCATTCTCCTGTGAAAAGGAGTAGTGAAGAGACAAGGTTCTGAAACTGAGTTAGGGAGGATATGATATTCCTCCTTGTAGAAGTGCTGGAGCCCTTGTGTAAGAGCCTGCCTCATTCCTGACTTCTGTGTGGCCTACCTGTCTCTCTGAGGCTGAAGTCTTGCCTAGATCTTGCCTGGATGGGGTTTAAAAATTATTATTATCAGGTTTTGCCAGAGAGTGTGTGTACTCACCAGAGTGAGAGAGAGAGAATGTCTCTGGACTCCCACATAGTCAAACGTGGTTCACGTCCCGGACCCGGTGGCTTAGAACTCATGCCGGGCACGTGTGCGTACGTGCCCAAGATCCTGAGAGGAGAAGGGAGGAAAAGGGATTGTGGCGTGACCATCCCCCCTGGGGAGTGATTTCTCACTTTCTGTCTCTGTCTCTCTCTGTCTGTCTGACGAGCGCATGCGCCCTATAGCAAAAAAAAGCCTCTCCCAAAAAAAAAAGAAAAGAAAAAGAAAATCTACCTTATCATTCTCCTGTGAAAAGGAGTAGTGAAGAGACAAGGTTCTGAAACTGAGTTAGGGAGGATATGATATTCCTCCTTGTAGAAGTGCTGGAGCCCTTGTGTAAGAGCCTGCCTCATTCCTGACTTCTGTGTGGCCTACCTGTCTCTCTGAGGCTGAAGTCTTGCCTAGATCTTGCCTGGATGGGGTTTAAAAATTATTATTATCAGGTTTTGCCAGAGAGTGTGTGTACTCACCAGAGTGAGAGAGAGAGACAGACGGACAGAGAGAGGGAGAAGGCACCGCATCCCCTAGTTAGGTAGGGTCATGTTGCAATCCTTTTTCCTCCATTTCTCAATCCTGTCAGGATTTGGGATATGCATGCATACACATGCCTTTGGCATGTTTTTCAAATCTCCAAAACCAAGATTTGAACCACATGGCTGGTTATAAGATATGTGGCTCCCCTAACCACCAGGGCATAGGACCAGCCCCTGGATGGAATTTTAATAGCTCCTCACCAGGTTCTCTGCCAAGGGTCCTTGGCCATCCCAATGCACCTTCCGTGCAGCCACCTTTAG
Source organism: Tupaia belangeri chinensis (assembly GCF_000334495.1). Classification (NCBI taxonomy): domain Eukaryota; kingdom Metazoa; phylum Chordata; class Mammalia; order Scandentia; family Tupaiidae; genus Tupaia; species Tupaia belangeri. The sequence goes on along the minus strand of NW_006160234.1, from coordinate 107,320 downwards.
CTTTCTAAAACCCAAATATAATGTTGATATCTACTTTAAACACTAGAGGATCTCAACTGTCTACAGAGCCAAGCCAAAAAGCCACATTTCTGAGCATGACATTCAATGCTCTGTACGAAGTGCTTTCATGCTGTCATTTCCAGCTCCTGTGCTCCATTCATTTGTGCTCCAGTACTGTAACCTGTGCCTCTCACTGAATTCACCATGCCCTGTCTACTTTGGTGCCTTTGCACATGCTGTCCCTTCGGCCAAATGTACTCTTGCTTCATTTCAGTGTCAGGCAGCATCCTACTTTCCTCTCAAACACCAGCCCCAGTCATGCATTCTCTGGAGAAACTTCCTACTGATTCTTACGTTGTCTCCTCTTCCTCAAGGCATGCAGAGTGGGGTAACAATGAATTAAGAAGTGAAGATCATATAGACTCAAGTTTGTGGATTAGAGACTGGTAAGTTTTAGGAGAGGGGCCACAGTCCCCCACAAAACAGATTCAGGGACATGTGCCTTAAACATGCTTCAGGAAGGATCGGTCGTATGTGGAGGCACTAGAGCAAGAGCCTCTGTGGGGGCCATGTTTGGTGTGCGTGGGTCAGTGCTCTGTTAAGCAAGTTTCAAGAGGCAGGGCAGTGACCTGGGAGACAAAAACAACTCTCGCCATACTGAGGACAGTGAATATCTGTGGTGTGTCTGTCTGGACAGTGGTAGCTCTTACACAGAGAGTTGGGACGAGCTGGGAAGACAATGTATAAAGTACAAAGAAAAGAAGGGGAGAGTACCAGAAACTGCAGAGCAATGCCAATTGTTCATTCTGCTCCAGCTCAGCAACCAGCCTCATTGGGGAACAGAATAGACACTGACTAACTTACTGCACCTCTGTGCCTTGTGGGTTTCCACAATCCCACCTTCTCAGCTTGCTGCCATCTTGGGAATTTGCCTGTGTCTTCATGCCCACATACTTTTACATGAATGGAGGGAAGTCTTCAGACTTCTGCAGAGGCCAGAGGAAGTGTCTCAGCTTAGAGCGTCCTGTGCACTTTGAGGTGACATGGAGTGATCTGAAAACTCACAACATGTCTCACAGACACAATAGTGATGAAAGGCCAGTCACGCTTTGAAATGCTTTCTAAAAGCACACCAAGCTTGGGTACTTGATAGTGTGATATCGTTTTCAATTTCTCCAACTTTGAACTCTGAAGAACAACACTGCTCCTGTGACCTCTCTGCCTTTAGTCCAGGTGAGAGGGAAGTTCCACATCACATTATCTGTGTCCTCATCATCACAAAGCAACAGTGAAAAGAGAACATCTTTAAGATGAGAAGGTACTGGCGATGCTCCTCACCAGATGTAATCTACACTGGCAAATGCCTTCCCTCTGTGGCCTGCTTTTCCTTAGCTTTTCACCTGCCGCACTTAACCTCACCCCAGTGCAAAGTAGCCTCTTTATATCCATCTCCCAATTATCCCGGGAGCCTCCCTGGGAAAGGACTGAGTCTTCCTGTGTCCTCATCCCTGGTATGGAGCTTGGCATATAAATGAACTTATCACATAAGGATGCCTGGTTTCCTTTTCTCCCCAAGCCTTGATTCTTCTGCCCTCTTTTCATCTAATCTTTTCCCTCTGCTCCTTCCCATCATTTCTTTTTCCTTTTTTTAATTTTTATTTTTTGAGAGGTGTTTGCTATAGGGCATGTGTGCTCACCAAAAAGACAGAGAGACAGAAAGCAAGAAATTACCCCCCCGGAGGGGGTGCGGAATGGCCATGCTGCAAATCCTTCTCCTCCATTCTCCTCTTGGGATCTTGGGCATGCACGCACACGTGCAGCATGAGTTTAAGCCACGGGGTCCAGGTCTCGAACTGCAGTTGACTACATGGGAGCCCAGTGACATAGCCATTATGCCAACTGCTGGTGCAATCTTCCCATCATTTCTTACCTCCCGATCCCAGGTAGACTGACAGAGGCTAAAGGGATACTATGAGTGAAACCTCTGGTACTCCAAACAGAAGGCTCAGTACTCCTAACTTTCCAGCTCCATTCTCTGAGAAACCATAACTTCCTCCTCCTGGACATGCCCTTTATGCTTCTATAGGCATTGCTTGTTTATGATGCTTGCCACCTGCCTCTGGCATATGGACTTCCCAAGTAGTGCTTATAGCTCGGAATCATCCTGCTTTTCTGTGAGAGGCAATATAGCACTATAATTAAAGATCTGTTCCCTGAAGCTGAGTGGTCATTTAAATCTTGGCTTGGGAACCAGCAGATGGCATATTGGCTATGTTGCTGGACTCTCACATAGTTTACCATGGTTGGAGTCCCAGTGGCTTAAACTCACACTGGGCATGTGTGCGTGCATGCCCAAAATCCCGAGAGGAGAATGGATAAGAAGGGATTGTAGCATGGCCATACTCCCATGGGGAGTGGTGATTTCTCACTTTCTGTCTCTCTGTCTCTTTCTGTCTCTCTGTCTCCTTCTCTCTGGTGAGCACACATGACCTATAGCAAAAATCTCTAAATAAATAAATAAATAAATAAATAAATGATTTTATATATATATATGTAGATAGATAGATAGATAGATAGATAGATAGATAGATAGATAGATAGATGTGAACACTGATGAGTTCATAAAATTCTCTATGTCTCAGTTTAGTTATCTATATAATGGGAGTGACCTACTTCATAGAGTTGCTTTGAGTAAATAATGAACACATACAAGGTAATCAAAGTGATGCCAGCCACTGAGGGAGCATTATGTAAGTGTTTGCTATTATTTTTTTTTTTTAGCGTTTGTTTCATTTTTGTTATTTACTATGACAGAGGGTGTATGTGCTTGCCAGAGAGAAACAGCGAGGAGAGAAAGAGAAAGAGGGGGCGAGAAAGCAACCCCTCATAGGGCATAGTCATACTGCAATCCCTTCTCATTCATTTTCCCCCCTTTTAGGGATTTTGGGCGTACATGCACATGTAGCTGCTAAGTTTTTCTAGCTGCCAGGTCCAGGACTTGAACTGGGAACCTGTCTGGCCCTAAGGAGTTCATGCTGTTGAAATACCTGTCTATGGAGGGAACGCAAGCAGGACCCTCATCACAGATAAGAACTGTATTGTTTTCAGAACTCCAAGCACTTCCCTGTCATCACATAAGCGCATGAAGACAGCCTTCTCACATGGTCTTACTGGGGTGAGGGTCTCACAAGGGTAGCCGTGTCTTCGTCTGACTACATCGCTGGGAGACGCGGCAGCTACAGCAATAGAGCTTACTGGTCATTGTGGTGGTTAATATATGTCAGAAAATCTGGGTGGTCAGCCACATGGGATACAGCTGCCCTAACCACTATGCCATAAGCTCGTACTTTTTTTCTTAAGGTTTTAGATATTTCTTTTACTTATGATAAAGAGCATATGCACATATATGAGAGAGAATAAAAAAGAGCAAGAGAGAGAAGCACCCTTGACAGGCTCCCACCATGTCTCCTTTTTCTCTGCCCTCCAGCTTCTCTAGACCCTGGGTACATGCATATATGCCTGGCATGTTCTAAGGCCAATCCAAGGCCCAAACATTTGGTCAGCCATGAAACTTCTATTGCTGCTGTTCTGTGTACTACCCTACAAGCTACACCACCAGTTGGGGCTGTTATTACTGTTCTTAATAGAGCTTCATAGCAGGATCCCAGGTACAGATATTTTCATGTATTTAGCTTCAATCCATACAACTTCTCTCTCTCCATTTCTGCCAAATCTTCTGCCTCAGTCTGCTGTTTGAGATCTCTCCTATCCTGAATAAAAAACGTCCCTCCTACTGAATCTCACTGTTCTCTTAAACTGTTCTCCAGTTCTTTTCTTCACAGTCAGCATCATTAAATGAATAATCTACACTTACAATCACCACCTCCTCACCTCCCATTCACGCCTCAATCCACATCAATCTGGTTTCAGCTTTTACCACGCCATTGGAACGGTTCTCACTAAGATTCCCCGATAACCTCCCTTTTGCTACATCTAATTACCTCCTTCTCACTTTTGACCCTATTGAAACTCACTTTTCCTTGAAATGTTTTCTTCATTTCTGAAACACTGCTCTTTTCTGGTTGTAACAGGCAGCTTTTGTTATGTTACGCTAAAGTAATAATCCCCAAATCTCAGTGGTTTACAACAATAAGGGTTTTCTTTTATGCTCAAATTCCACAACAGTTGAAGGTTGGATTTAGCTCTGCCCTTCCTATCTTCTTCATTTGAGGACCCAGAATGAAGGAACAAAGGCCGGGAGAAAGGGCTAAGGCAGAACCTACAGTGACTTCTATTCACTGGATCATCATGCTCCACCCACTTCCTAAATGTCAGTGCTCTTCAGAGCGTCTTGCTTTGCATATGTTCGCTAGGTAATCCTATCCACGTCTTGATCTTCAATAACTTCCTATATTCTTATGACTTCCACATCTCTAGCACAGACTACCTCTGAATATATTTAGCAAGTCATTTGAGCTTAATATGTCCAAAATTCAACTAACTTTCCCACCTTTCTAGCTCCTTATCCCCCTTCATGGTTAATGACAGTGATGGGCTGTCTAAATCAGAAACATGGGAAGATTTCATTGTCCCTCCCTCCACACCCCATCCAATGGGTCAGTTACAATTCATTCTACCTTTGAAACAAATCTCTAATCTCTTTGCCACTATGTTTGCTATTTCCTAAGTTTGGGATCCAAATTTAGGATTCCTTGCTTGAAAGTCAGAAGTAGGTAATTCTCTAACTGACCTGCATGCTTCAGTCACTCTTGACTAGAATCCATCTCTGCATTGCAGCAAAAAAATATTTTCCCCCTTCTCCAAATTTGATCTTGCCTCTTCCCTACTTAAGAAACTTGGAAGTCTTTTACATTTACCTGGAAGTAAAATTCAGGTTCCATGCTGCAGCAATCAAGGCTCTTCATAACCAGGATGCTGGTATCTTTGTACCTTTCCTTCCCTCTGTTCACTGTCTTGCACCCTCTGCTCTGGCTGTATGGGACTTCTCATTAGCATCTTATTAGTATTTCTGATTTAGACAGTCCATCATTGTCATTAACCATGAAGGGAAATCAGGAGATAGAAAGGTGAGAAAGTTAGTTAAATTTTGGACATGATGTCTCTCTTTCTAGGGTATATGCTCATACGATTCCCTCTGCCCAAGCACTTCCTATTTTCCTTACATGGTGAACTCACATTGATCCTTCAGGCTCTAGCCTTGACAACCTTTATAAACTCTTTCCTAACTTTGCCCATTCCCTTTGCTGCTGCTCCACAAGGATAACATCAACCTCTGTTATAGCATTAATCACATTTACACTATCATTCACATGTCTCTCTCTCTTTATATATAGATTTTGAGTTCCCCAGAGCAGGAACCAAATCATTATCATCTTTGAAATTGCATGGGAACTAACACAGTACATATACATTAGATAGTTTGTAAATGTTTGTTGGAGGAAGGAGTAAACAAATAAATGACACAGTCCAGTCTGTGTCACATTATGTCAATGTTATATTTTTCTAGTTATCAATTTTACTCCCTGGCTGGTTGGTAACTCTATAAGACATGGTCCCATTTCTAAGCAGAAGGACTATCATTTTAGTTTCATGTAAAAAAGTACTCTCCTAGCTGTCCCGACAGCCTGCATCTGACAGTTCTAGTTTCATAGGGTTCCTTAGCAAAGCTCACTGTCCCAGACCTGTCTCCTCAATGGAAAAGATCCTCTGCAGCTGTAGTCTCTGGGCTTCAGCTCCCTAAGAGACTCCCCAGTGGACACTCACTCATACCTTTCCACTATCCCTTGGAAGTCCCCAAACCTGATTACACCGTCACTCTTTCTGTCTCTGTTTTGGTTTTTCTCAGTTTTCTTTTCTCTACATCTCTACCAGGATCAGCTAATAATTTTGCAAGGCCCAGTGCAAAACAAAAATGTGGAACTCCTTGTTCAAAAATTATTAAAAATTTCAAGACAGCAAAGCAATAAACCAAACACAAGGCTCTTCTGAGCACAAGTGACTGCATGGCTCCAACACATAAGCCAGCCTTGAACTCTGGCTGCCAATTCCAAGTAGCGGTACATATGAAGAGCTGGATTAGTAATACATAATCTTCTTCATATATACATACAAATTTGGTAACAATAAGTTAATTCCAAATACAGCCTTTAATCAATGTGGTTGGAAAAAGAGAGTATAAAATTGTATCGTGTGTGTGTGTAATTAATATACATGATTACTTGATAAGTAAAGGGTTTGGACCAATGCTGTGTAGAAGTTGTGTTAGTAAAAATATGCTGTCTCATCAGGAGCATTTTGTAATGATAAAGAAATTGCTTGTCAATGTTTGCAACTAACCTGGAGATGCAGAGTAATTATGTTCATTCCATGGCTTGGACTTGTGGGTGTGGAATGCCTACATCCTCTCTTAGGGCTTTGTCAGATGACTAAAGGACAACTAACAGGACAAGCAGGACTTGAAGCTCATTTGTTTGTTCATCCATTTATTCACATACATAGTTATTGAGGACTCATTTCATGCTAGTCACTTGGATTAAGAGCCTTTCTACTAGCAGGGGCAGGTGAGAGAGCTAATATGAGGGCTGACCATGGGAGCTGCAGATAGGTTAAGGGCATCCTGCTAGGCATCACCCCCTTCCAAGCCCACGGTGAGATTACAGTACAAATACAGTGCTAGCCAGGGCAGGGCATAACATCTCCAGGGAGAGGGAAGGCCTGGATAGGGGTTAGAGGAATTCTTTCACTTCTTTTGGTCTTTCTCTTTCCCCTTACTTCAAACTAACAATTAATGCAAATGAAGAAGGTTCTTGATTTCTTAGATTTGCTCCAAATCGTGGCACACTGGGTTGAGTTCCACAGTGCCGTCAGTCATCACTCTCTCACTCTAGGCACTCCCAGCATGCCTTGCATTTGTAGAGCACTTTTCGGTTTACAACCATGATCTCATTTTGATTCCACAATAGCGTTGGTTGTAAACTTAAGGCTGGACCTCATAAACTTACTATTTCTATAGGTCAATTGTGGTTAATTTTGGCCCTCTCACATGGTTCAATACAATATTGGTAATATTATCTCCATTTTCTCAGTTGGCGGATGTAGGAGAGGAGAAAGACTTCGCCAATATCACAAGCCCCAGGCTTGGGACTTGGACATCAAGTAGAATTCGAATTCAAATTTATGCTTTTTTTCCACATTTGGTGTCTCCCTGGTATAGACAAAAATCGACCTCACACAGCAACAAATACACAGGTTGGGAATCCGTGTTAATGTGCTTTAACTGTCTTTTTTTTTCAGCCCCAGATTCGGTAATGGTTCTCTGTACAAACTCATTCATTTTTAATCAGTTGACTGTAATGATTTGTTACAAATGATCTTTAATTCTCAGCTGTGGTTAATCAGTACTGAAAGGCACTTTTCCTGTTATTTTATTTGGATAGGACTCTTAGTGAAATACTTGCCTGCCATTACTTAATCACTTGTTTGTTTTCCCTCTGCACACAGTTTTTAGCAGCATATAGCAGTATTTAATGTGGGCATTTTCCCTTTACAGAGTGCATTGAGTTCTCTAGGCCGTAGGGGCAGAGAGCTGCCGCAGACAACCCTGAGCATTCGTGCTTCTGTTTGACACTTATTGACCTCCTTCAGGCAAACTTGACACTGTCAGTGCTGAGAACACACGGACTTACAGACAGCAACTGCAACACAACTCAGGAAAGGTCATTTTGAGACCACATGGTGCAGGGACAGAAGATAGAGAGGATAGCACCTAGCCCCTCCCTAGAATTTCAGGAAGACTTCCTGGAGGAAGAGTCCTGGGGAATGAATATTCACCAGGTATACATTTCTGGAAGGTGGGGCAACAGGTGCAATGACCCAGAGAGGGCACCTGGGAACTGGGAATATGCAAATAATCAAGTACAGGTAGAGTACAGAGAGGAGGAAGAGGAGAGTGGGCGCTAAAAGAGGAGGATGGGAAGGAAAGCAGGACTGGATTTGAACAGGCTTTGAGAGGTTAAAGAAGGGAAATAACTGGAGTAGATTTGCTTTTTCTGGGAGCAGTGTGGAGAATGGATTGGAAGTGGTCTGGGCTTGAAAATAGGAAGCCCAGAAGAAGGAGGTAAAGGTGGTTAAACATGGTAGAGATGATAGGTTCTAAGTTAAGTGAGGGGCTCTGGAGGTGGTGAGCAATGGGTGGATTTGGAGGGAAGCTGAGCAGGGCAGAAGTCAAGATAAAGGAAGACAGGGGCAGGAGACAAGTGCCTGGCTGTACTCTTTCAGGGCTGGTAAGGTAGTCATTTGCTCCTAAAGAGACTAGACTGGCTAGTCTAGGCCAGGATCATCCAGAGGTGGAACAAGGTGGCCACAGCAGACAGGAGCAAGAGTGAGGCCCTCTTTTTAGCTGTCAGCTCTCTTGAGTCAGCTGGTATGTAATTCTTCTAGTGATCTTGACCAATGAAAGGAAATTAAAAACCTTTCCTTTCATCTCATCATCCCAGGTTCTGATAAATCTGGTTCTACTATGAGTCTGGCACCACCATCAAAGATTTGAGTCAAGTCCTGGAGCCTAGTGATTCTAGAAGTTTATCTTTCAGATTCATTCTGTCCAGGGATGTGATCAATGATACTTGATGAAGGCAACGCCCTTGGATACCTGCAGGGAGAGGTGCAGCCTGCCTGAGATTCCTTCTGCAGCCCATCCGTGGACAGGCCCCACAGCTTCTGTGCAGGGAGGTCACTTGGAGTCTTTTATGTATGGTGCTTGTCAGTGTGATTAGAGGAAGAACTAGCCGATGGGGGGATTGCCATGGCAATGATGCAGTCTGTCTACAGAAACAAAAAACAAAACTGAACCCCATGCCAGCTCCCTTCCCACTCTACATCCAAGACAACTTGCCAGCTGGTACTTCTTCTGCTTTCCTTTCTGGCAAAGCACAGAAAGTGGGAGGGAGATTTGGTTTGTTGTTTTCATCTCTGTTTTTGGTGCCCTTACCATATGCCCTCTATCTTTCTGATGTCTTCCATAATAGCCCTGAAGTCCTTTTTCTCTCTTGATGTTCCATATCAATAACTGATGAGACTAATTTATGCCATAGTGTGAGTGACTTACAATTTGTTTTAAAATGCAAATATGCCTGAGAAGGGCAAATGGTAACATAAAGATAAGAATCTAATGGTGGAAATGTGAGTGCCAGAAGCAAGGACTTGGGAAGTTTTGCGAAGATCTTCCAAGCACACCACACAAATAATTGCCTGGCATAAGGATATGCCTTCTTGGTTCTGGCACATCCCAGAAGGAACTGTGAGGTTTCTTTAGAACTTCAATGATACAAATCCTAAAAGGTCTGTGTTTCCTTTCAACTTCACTTTGAGGAAGTGGATTGCAAGTAAAATTACAGAAGCAAACAGGCTGCTCAGCACATGTCTCTTCCTGAGATACTCTTCCTCATTTCTGAACCTTGGCACTTCCATCTTTATCTGATTTCTCTCCCTTGGGACCCCTCTCAGACTCCATGCTCAGGATTCCAGGGAGCTTTGTTTACACCTCTGTTAAACCATGCAACAGGGACCAGCAGTTAGCGTAATGGCTATGTCGCTGGACTCCCACATAGTCGACCGTGGTTCGTGTCCCAGACCCGGTGGCTTAAAACTCATGCCGGGCATGTGTGCATGCGTGCCCAAGATCCCGAGAGGAGAATGGAGGAGAAGGGATTGCAGCGTGACCATCCCCCCTGGGGGGTGATTTCTTGCTTTCTGTCTCTATGTCTCTCTCTGTCTGTCTGGCGAGCGCACGCGCCCTACAGTGAAAATCTCTCCAAAAAAAAAAAAACATGCAACAGAAGTCATA
>NW_006160234.1:77494-96787 GCF_000334495.1 Tupaia belangeri chinensis | reverse complement strand
GGGGTGATTTCTCGCTTTCTGTCTCTATGTCTCTCTCTGTCTGTCTGGCGAGCCCCGGCCCCCTAAAGTGAAAATCGCTCCAAAAAAAAAAAAAACATGCAACAGAAGTCATATGGAAATCTCTGTATATACACGACCATGTTTTCTCCATGAATTGTGAACTTCTTTCTTGAGGGCTGGAACACTCACTGCTGGTCTCCAGACAAATTTTGCAATTGTGTTTTTTCTATTTCTGTGAAGAATGTCTCAGGTGGGACCAGCAGTTAGCATAATGGCTATGTCACTGGACTCCCAGGTGGTTGACCGCGGTTGGAATCCTGGAATCGGTGGCTTAAACTCATGCCAGGCATGTGTGTGTGCGTGACCAAGATCCCGAGAGGAGGATGGAGGAGAAGGGATTGCAGCGTGACCATCCCCCCTGGGGGGTGATTTCTTGCTTTCTGTCTCTCATTCTCTCTCTGTCTTTCTGGCGAACACACGCGCCCTGTAGCAAAAACCTCTCCAAAAAAAAAAAGAATGTCTCAGGTAATTTGATCTTAATTGCATTAAATATGTAAATTAACTTGGGTAGGAATGATATTTTGATTATATTGATTCTTCCAATCCAAGAGCATGGGCCATCCTTCCATTTTTTAATGTCATACTCATTTTCTTTTTTCAGTTTTTCATAGTTTTCCTTGTAAAGGTCTTTTAGTTTTTTTGGTTAGATTTATTCCTAGGTATTTTATTTGTTTTGTAGATATGTAAGTAGGATTGCTTTCTTCAATTCTCTCTGTCTGTACATTATTGTTGTATAAAAACCTATAGAGGTCAGGACTATGTCTTAATCATCTTTTCCTCTCCAGAATTTTTCAGTTCTCACAGATAATACATGATCAGTAGGATTTTTCTCTTTTGTATTTTTTCTTCTTTTCTTGGGGAGAAGTGCTAAAGATTACTGAAATGAGGAAAGGTGAGTGGGGTTTTGTTTGGGAATGTTCCTCTGATCTTTCTCAAAGCTGTACTGTATATTTAACAGGTGCTCCCTGACCCAGGAGAGTAGAATGAAGAAGCCTCTATCTATGCTTTTAGGGACCTCACAATATTAGTTCAAACATAAATGTAAGAGGACGGAACTATGGAAAGTATAAATTTCCCTTGTCCCATGAAATGGTCTTATTTTGAAAAGCCATCTCATGGGTACTGGGCAGTTCTGATAGGTTGAAATCTCAAGCCTCTGCCTCGGGTTCTTAAGCAAAAACCAAGTACCTGGGAGATCAATAACTTCTCTCCAGGCTGAGAGAGTCTGGATTAATTGGAGGTAGTCCTACCTGTCCTCCTCTCTCTCACCCTATAGAACATGGAAATGTGTGTTTTGGGGGGAAGTTGTCTTTGGTTGTCAAAAAGCTTGGCTGAGGGCCTGCCAGCATAGGGTGGCTGGGACCAGATTCAGAGTCAGCCTGAAATACCCCGAGCAGTTTTACCCAAGAAGAGTCAACTCACCCAAATGGCAACAATACAGGGCTAGATGGTGACATTGAGTTAAACCAAAACCACACAAACTCAAGATTCTTGATAAAGTTTCAGTTTTTAAAGACCCAGATGTCAATTAGAGAAAATGCAATTCCATTGTCCAGGGCTCCCTTCATGCTAACTCGCAATCAGCACTCCTCTACACGGATTAAACTCCCCTACCTCCACGTGTGGAATGGTCTGGAAAGGGAACATCTTTAATCTTGTTTTCCACAGGGGTCTTTCTGATCTGAACACAAGTCTTGCTAAGATTGAGACTCTACTCAAGCCATTCTGGCCCAAAGGACAATGACCTGGTCAATGACCACACTCTCTGCTCAAATCTTGCACCTCCCCTTCTCCCTTCCCACAAGACCAGCGTTAGAATAGGTAACTTTGGACACTTCAAAGCTAGTCAGGGCTGAGTGGGTCTCCTTTGCATTATTCTGGCTTGTACTCAACTTCCTGGAATGCTCCTGTGTGTACCAAGCTCTTGACATCTGGCCTTGTCTCATGTATTTTGGCCCTAGCTCAGATGTGTTAAATAGTTTTCATCTCCAGCCTTTAGTCTTGGAGATTCTAATCACCCCCCCACACACACACACACACCCCTACCCCAAATGATCACATTCAAAATGGCAAACATGAGCCCACTGGATCTGCATTGACCCTAGATTAGATTCCCTTTCTGTTTCACTAGGTTACTCCCTACAAGTCCACAGGTTCCATTGCAGGACCCCAAGTATGCTGGACCAGGGAGCTCTCTATGACCTCTGTACCTTCTTCTCAGAGAGGCTGTGTCTTCCAGCTCAAGTTGACTGATGGGGAAGCAGCAAGATTTTTTTCTCACAGTTTAACCAAACCTAGGGAAGGTGATCTTTTATCATTCCAACCACTGATCCTCACCTTAATTGCAGATCCAGGGGAGGTGATGATATTGAGCAAATATAAGTTGAACTTGTTCCAAGAAGATAGGGATTCCTGGACCAGTCATAAAGTTGTGCCCTTGGGTCAGATCCTTTGAGAGGAAATTTACTATCTTTGGGGAGAACCTGATAGCAGCCATCAGAAAAAAAAAATACTTGGCCTATATTCAGCCTCTGGCCATGAAGGTCACACCTTTGCCAGCCAAGCACTAGGGAAGCCAATTACCTGCCCCACAAGAGCCATTTAAAGGAGAGAAGAAATATTCTCCTCTGTCCACACCTGAGCCTTATATCAGATTAAGAGAGTGCCAGAGATCACCTTAGATCTGAAGTTTTCTCTTTGCTTTTTTGGTCTCATTTTTGCCTTCTCACATTGAGGAGAGCAAATGTCTTGAGACAGGAAATTACCCTGGTGATTGATTGCCACGAAATGCAATTAGGCCCCAACTAAGTGCTCTCTAAGGGGCGCCCTTTCAGTGTGGCTGTCCATGTTTGGCGATCAGTTAATGACTGTGCATCTGAGGCCTCCTGATAATGAGGCATTTGTCTCTGTCAGGCTTTGGCTATGGAACTTCAGGTGCAGAGAGGCTACAGGTAAAGAGATGGGAACAGAAGCTGGAATGGAGCAGAGGCAGAGTGAGTGCTGAGGAGGATTCCTGGCCAGGGAGGGGGACTCTCTACAAGAGTGGCCTGGTTGGCCAAGGATACCTGATAACACAACTCCCAAAATGCAGACAGAATGTGAGTTGGGGTCAGGGTGCTTCCAATGGCTGACATTTTAAGTATTTATTAATCAGCCTCAGGGTTGGAATACAATTCCTCAATTCTACCACTTCAAGGGTTTTGGAGGGAAAAACAGAGAAAATAGGCCAGACTCTGCCCTTGAGGCATTTGTACTCTATCTGGGAAGGTCAAACCCCACCACACTTCCAGGCAACAGTGGATGACACAGCCACACACAAACACATGCAGTCGTACATGAAATCTTGACTCATCCTTGGAGCTCAGGGGAGGACAAAGGAGGCCATCTGGATTCCACCCACCTGAGCTCTCCTCCCAACTCTTCTACTTAGAAGCAGCAATATCTTCAGCAGGTTATTCAACCTGATTGTAAAATGGGGATGATCATGGTACTTTGCTCAATGGCTTTTAGTTAGGGTTCAACTGGACATTGTACAGAAAGCCCAGGGTCTGCCCAGGGCAGTATAGTTGGGTACCTGTTTCCTCCTTCCTTTCTCTGGTATGGAGGTTGTTAACTTTTTTCCCTTATAATGGACCCCTTTGGCACCTGGTAAAGCAATGAATCTCTTCACAGAATTATGGCTTAAATGTATAAAATAAAATATACAGGATTATAGAGGAAACTGCATTTTTATTGAAATCATTATCAAAATACTAAAAAACCAAATTTGTGGTATAATAATATATGTGCTTCTTTATTAACACAGTAAATAACAAGATCTGCTGGCAGGTCTGATAACTACTGTAATTTTGCAGTAGTGATAAGTTTAGACAATATTTCAATGTATCTGCAACAACTGTAATGAGATATAAAAATATCTGTGATTTCTATTGGTGACAAAATTATAGCTACTGCTAATACAACTGTGACTAGAGGCCCTCATTCCATATGAGATCACTGCTAAATTTTTGTTAGAGACTGGTGAAAATAAATGTGCACTTTCTCTCCCATCTATGTTCATGGACTCGCTGTGGTTCTTAAGCCAAGAACCATTGACATAAGGCTTGATAAAATCATGCTTCCTAAATTTTTTAAATAACATTTATTTTATAATTACTACAGAAAAATATAAACATTACAGAACAGTTTTAAAATATGATTAAGCAGAAAAAGACAAAGGAAATTGAAAAAAAAAATCATCTTGAAAGTGCTACCAAGTGCTACTTGATGTGGTAGTTTGACTGTTAAGACATAGAGCTCATCACAAATGCATCTTTCATATGCAGCATTGGTTTCACAAAGGATTATTAGGTTGTAATTTTCTTCGGAGGGATGTTGAGGTTCAGGGAAGGCTGATCAGTAGGCCCTGCAAAGAGCCAACTCTCAGCTCTGCGAATAGAGGCTAGAAATGACATGAAGCCTTTTTTGGGAAAAGATCCTTGCCTTTCTGTTCCTGGGCAGCCAGGACAAGCCAGAATTTTCCAGTCCCACTGATACATGTTGTCCCTTTGAGCTCAAATCTGTTGTTAGACCTGATAAATTACCTCAAGTGTGAATCATGAGTTGCAAATACTAGAAATTGCCCACTTAACAAGGGATACCATTGGACTCTACACAAAACCTGCCAAATATTCAGATCAGATCCCTGAAGCAGGGGGTGGTGTGAGGACTCATCCAAATTATCCGCTTAGGAATAATGACAATAAGGTAGCACCAAGTCTAGGAAGTATGACAACCTACACAAACACACTCACGTGTGGATGGAGACAGACCCTCGTTCTGCCCACAACAACCCCCTGCACCATATCTCACAGCTCTCCCTGGGATCCCTCGACAATTGTTCAGCCATCCTAGGTTAGTGCCACAGGACTGATGGCCTGCAATGGCATGGCTCATCACTGTTAAACACAGCTGTAGAGAATCCACTAAGTCTGAGTTCAGAAGACAAAGGAGGCCAGACTCCAGCTTACATTTTCAACCTTGCCCAGAGGATTCAACCCTGGGGGCCCTTTAAGCAGAGACCAGCGTCTAGGCCACTTACAGTTCATTCTTCCTGTGTGAACCTGAGGTTCTTGAGCCACCATCATCATGTTAAGCATCTGTTCACCTCCTGATAGAACTTCCAAAAGACTTCTGCCAACATCACTATAGCCATGATAGAAAAGTGTTTTCTTGTCTTCTCCAGTTCAGATCTTAAAGCGATGTCCTCTTCTGACCTACAAACTAAGAGTTTTCCTAGGGAGAGCGGAGGACTGTTAATGCAAAGTCATCTGCATACTCATCAAAATGTGATTGTGTGTTTTCCCAAAGGGATTCTGTAACCCTGTGGAAGCTGACCCTACTTCCTCTAGCCTAGGTAATCACAGCCCAAGATAACAGATCAGCAAAGCTCTTGAATGCAAAGTACCACGTTTCAAAATATTTTTAATAAAACAATGTGGAAAACACAGCCTGTTCATTTTGATTCTCTGCTGGGTCATTCAATTAAATGAGATTTTGGCAAAACTTGAACGCCCCCAACCATATTTTTTGTTAATAATAATAATAAAAGATAATTACTAAGCCTGTCTGTCAGATATCCAGACACTAGCACCTCCACTTAATTAATTGCTAATTAAGACATGAAAGAACTGCAGTGTCTCATATATCCCAACTTTATTAAGCCCCGGCAAATCTTCCTCAGGGAAAAAGAGACCTAACCAGCCAAGGCTGAGCCCCTCCCTTGGTGTACAAACCAGGGTATAGGTAGGTGGGGAGGGGAGAAGGTCATCTCTGAGTAAGGGTCACTCAGTTGTATCATGCAGTTGTCACATGATGTCCCTAAGAGGAAAAAATGAGCAAGAAAGGAGAAGAACAAAGTTGTCAGTTCCTATCTTCTGTCAATTCTTATCTTCAGCCTTTTACACATATTAATTAAGTAAATCCTCATAGCAATGCTATTGTCCCCATTTTACAGATTAGGAAACAAGGCTTAGAGGAATTTAGTCAATATCTCTTCCAAAAGTATGTGGCTAGTAAAGACTAAGATTTGAGCCCAAATTCATGCTTTCCATTTGTTGCTCCTTGAAGGTATAGGAAACACAAATATCTTCTTGGGCTGGTTCCATAGTCTAATGGTTAAGGGAGTCAGAGCTCCCATAGCTGACTACCATTTGAATCTCAGTCCTGGTGGCTTGAAAAACATGTTGGGCATGTGTGCATTTATGCTCGAAATTTTAAAATGATGGAGAAATGGAAGAGAAGGGATTGTAGCATGATCACTCCCCATTGAGGGATGTTTATTCCCTCTCCCTTGAGCTGTCTCTGTCTCTGGTGAACATACATGCCTTCTTGCAATTAAAAAAAAAGAAATAAAGAAATATCTTCTGTATTGTCTTTACCATTATTGACAGAGCAAAAATGCATTTGTAGATTTTTTCAAGATGACCCCCAACTGATCCTTGCTTTCTTGAATTTTTATAGACCTTTACTTCATTGCCTGGGGCTAGCCCATACAATCAATAGAATATTGCAGAAATAATGGCAGAGCTAGTCAAAAAGACATTGTGGTTTCCATGTTGTTCTCTCTTACATTGCTCATGCCAGCCACCATGTAGTGAGAACACTCAAGCAATCTTGCAGAGGCTCATGAGAGGAAATACTGAGACCATGATGACCAGCACTATATAAATGAACCATTGTGGAAGCAGAATCTTCATTCTAGCAGATATTCAGAGACCGTAGCTTTAGTCAACATCTTAACTGAAACCTCAAGAGAGACCCTGAGCCAGAATCATTCAGATAAACCATTTCTGAATTTCTGATCCACAGAAGATATGAGATAGGAAATATATGTTGTTTTAAGCCATTCAGGTTTTGGTGATTTCTTATGTGTCTTAGTCCACTACTGCATTGCTAGGAGAAATATCCAAGACTAGGTAATTTATTTAGAAAACAGAGGTTTATTTGACTTATCATTCTAATGGCTGAAAAGTCCAAAGGCATGAGACTGGCCTCAGTACAGCTATATCACAGCATGACCAACAGACGCAGAAAAGGCAGTACGTTTGTCAGAGAGAACATGATCTGTGTTCTCCGCAGGTTTCCTAGACTCATTCTCTCTACTTATAAACTCACCAGACCTCAATAGTGGAGACTCATGGGGACTCTACCCCAACCACCCAATCACTAATGTCCTCTCAAAGTCCTCACCCTTCAACACAAGTGAATCTAGTTTTAATCCTCTTAATCCTATTACAATGTCTCAACACATGGATTTTGGGAAGACATATTCACACTATGTTATTATGCATTGGTAGATTACATATTGAGAATTCATAAACTTTTCATTCCTGTCTTAACTGGGAATTAACTACCAGTAAGTCAGAGAAATCTTTATAAGAAACACTCAAATTTATATGTTGGAATAACATACAAAGTAGGAGGTGGAAATAAGAGTCACTCAAGATCCCTCCTAGTTGGAGACCTTGTGAGTTTAGGAGGAGAACATGGGTCAGATCACTGACAATCACTTAAATTTCTCATCTTCTCATTAAGATAACCAAGCAAACTTTATCACTTAAAATCTGATCCATTGTTCAACAAACTTCTGTGAGAATTGAGAGAAACATAAATTGGCCACACATCTTTGGATATGAGGTGATTTTATCTACGATTTATCAGCATCCTTGGGATCAAATAACTATTACCGGAACATCTACAGCAATTCACAGTGCACCAGCCCACACCACTCAAGTACCAAAGTTTATTCTTTTTTTTTTTCCATTACAACTTGTTTTTATTTTACATTTTTCCACAAACATTTACTTTACATAGCAAAGAATTTTAGCTCATACTCCATAATTCTTGACAGTTTACAAACAACTTTCAAAGTTTCAAAATACTGAATTTTAAAGATAATGTTCAAAATATGTCTTATAATTTTGTATAATTTTTATAACTCGATAACAACAGAAGCAGTATGGTTTCAAATATATATATATATACATTTAGAGTGCAGACACTTGGTATATATTAAGTGGGGACATACCAAAGTTTATTCTAAATATCCAAATGAACTATTACTGTGAAGTCTGAAACCTCTGCAGTTTTTAATTGCTGGGTCTCACCTGGCCTGACAGGTTCCTTTTTTCTGCTCTTGAGTCACCTAAGCCAAAGGGGGGAAACAGAGCTTTGGAGAGAATCTGTGCTAGAGGTCAACGAGGCCTTGTGGGCTACACTCTGTGGACTGTCCAGATCCTCCACCCAGCCCAGGCAGTCAGGGACAGAGAGCTGAGACTACAAAGCCTAACCCTAGCCCCTCAGGTTGCTGAATTCACCTTCAGTCCAAGAGGGGTCAGCATTAGATGAGGAAAGAATATATAATGCATATTTTCTGGGCACATGTCATAGGAAAACTTTTTATTTTCAGAGATAAATGGTTAGTTGATCTCAGAAAATGTTGGGTACCAAAAATGAGAAGTACAGGCCAATGGGTGGATTAAAAAAATAAACAGAAATCACTCAACCATCTGCTGCAGCTGCTGGAGGTCAAGTCAGCATGCCCTTCTCTCTCGTACCTGTGCCTTGTGGCACTGCTGTCCCCCTCCCCTGGGTTCCTCTGAAATGTGGTAGCTAAAAGGAGTTGAGAGTATGGCCCTGGACCTGGTACTTATCTCAGCTGATGGCTTTTCCTCTGAAACTTGCTGCCATGGGAATCCTTGCCTATGTGAGGCACATTGGCTTCAACTTTTGTCTTAATAAGGCTTTGCCTTGGGACCAGAAGATGGTGTAATGGTTACCTCACTAGGCTCCCACGTAGTCAACAGCAGTTTCAGTCTTGGACCTGGTAGCTTAAAACTCATGCCAGGCATGTGTGCCTGCATGCCCAAAATCCTGAGAGGAGAATGGAGGAGAAAGGATTGTGGGGTGGTCATCCCCAGGGGGGTGATTTCTCATTTTCTGTGTTTCTATCTCTCTGGTGAGCACATGCACCCAATAGCAAAAATCTCTTCAAAAATAATAAATTCATAATACTAAGCCTTTGCTTTGTCACCAGTTATATGAAATTGTACTATAAGATAAGGCCTTTGTGCGATGGCAACAGGGTTAAATGGCTTGTTAATCCAAACAAGTAGATCTATTAGTGAGGTAATACATGTGTATCACAAGGCTAATATATTGGGTTTACAGTGAGCTTCAATCTAACAGAGCAAGTGCAGTCCTAACTTTAGGAAGATCAGCACACGTTTGCTCAAATTCAATTTGGCCATCATTCAGCCCACAGTTTGAAGCCTGATTTAAAAAGCGAAATAAGGGTTGGCCCTGCTTAACAGCAGTTAAGCTCTGTGCAGAAAAAGTTGGATCCCACGTGACCAACCAGGGTTTTAGTCCCAGCCCCAGCAGCTTGAAAAAATGCCAGGTAAGTACATGTCCGGAGTCCTAATGGGATAGAGAATCAGAGGAAAATAGATTGTGGCATGATCAGACCTCATTGGGCAGGGGATACTTTCTCTCTTTCTTTTTCTTACTCTTTTCCTCTCTCCCTCTCATGTACACACATGCTTCCTCTGGCATAAAAACAAAACAAAACAAAAAGCACGAACAACTGGCTAAATGGACAAGAGCACAGGGCTAGAGTACAATGGCCCCGTGTTCTGGTTCTAAGCCCCTAAGTCACTCTCTGTATGCTTGGTGTCTGCTCCATAGGAGATCCGCCCTCCTGCGTTAGAGCTGCCAGTGCTGTGTGCTCCTCCTTCATAGGTGGAAGCTCCCTGTGGGCAGAAACTAGGTTTTCTTCATTTTTCCAGTGCCTGGTATGGGCCTGGGTACCTGCAAGGAAGAGAGAGAGAGAGAGAGAGAGAAAGTGAGAAATCACCTCCTAGGGGGGATGGCCATGCCGCAATCCCTTCTCCTCCATTCTCTCAAAATCTCAGATATGGGACAATCTTGCTTGGCTTGAGTTTAAGCCATCGGGTCTGGGACTTGAACCACAGTCGACTACATGGGAGTCCAGTAACATAGCCATTATGCCAACTGCTGATCCCCTGCAAGGCTTTTATTTTTGGAAATTTTTTTCCCTGCAAGGCTTTTAATAAATCATTTCTGCCAATGACCAAAAAGGTAATTAAGTGCATATATCCATATCTACACGTGTATGTGATGAGATGAGTATGAAAGGAAGCATAACGGCTATATTTCATGAAGTCTAGCCAGGGCTTGAAGGTAATATGGACAGTGCAAGGAAGGAGAGGAAGTGGAAAGAGGCAAAAAAAAGGAAAAAAACAGTAAGACTGCACTGAAAAAACCTAGATGTATAATACGATCTTCTTGTAAAAGTATGTATATGTACACATAAATAAATTAGGGGGAAAATGATGATGTTCATATGTTAAAGCAAAGCAAGTTACAGAAGATTTCAGTTAAAAACTATCAACACAAACAGTCCATATATCTGTTATATATACATAATTAGGTTTAAATGAGCAAAAGAGAGGGTGTTTATTGTCGGTGCCACCCAACTGAGGGACTCAGTTCCACAGCAGCTGGGAGTGTTGGCTGCTGATGGCTTACCACTGAATACTTTCCCAGGAATTGCCCTCAGACAAAAAGAGTTTCTTTGCCCAAAGTTATGCCTGCTCTCTCTCAGGGGTCAAGTCACAGCCACAGAGTGGTCCAGGTGGGGTCCAAAGGCCTGGATCCCTTTTTAATGCAGGATAGTCCCAGAGCTCCCTCTGGCCCGCTCTGCTTCCTGCATCACCTGTTCCTGTACCCACACAGGTGGCCTAGTCCCAGGAAAGCTGTGTGCACATCGTGCCTCCGTCTGTTTTCTGGGACATTATGACAGTGTGGAAGGTTGCATACCAGTCTGTTAAAATGTTACCTAGGGGACTGAGACCACGGGAAATATTAGCTTTACCTGCATACATCTTTATAGCAATTCCCACATTACAATGAGCACATAACACTCATAATTTCAAGAATATCAAATGAAATTTAAAATGTAATAAACAAACATATGTTAGTTGAATGAATGAATAAAAGAATGAATGCACTTATATTCAGTTGGAGAAGTAGAGAACAATAAAATTGCATGGTGGAGGTACTAAGTGTTTAAGAAACTCAACTAAAAGCAATTTGGGGATTTTGTTAACTTTTTTTTTTTTTTTAAGGAGTGAGAGAGAAAGACAGTGAGAGCATGAGAGGGATGGAGAGAGAGTTTTTCTTAATGTATTTATTTTATTTTTTTTATGAGAGAGACTGGCTCCCACAACAAAATTCCATCACACTTGATCCTCTTGCCTAGGCTTCCAGTCAGTCAAGATCAGGATCACGGACACATTTATGTGCATGCGACATAGTTTTAGGTCAGTCGAGGATCCAAATCCTGATTGACCATGTGGTTTCAACATTGCAGAATGGCACGGTACCTCCTGAGCCGCGAGGTGAGCCAACAGATATTTTTGACAGGGTCTTACCATGTCACAATCCTCCTGCCCCAAACCCCTAGCTAGCTAGGACTACAGATGTGTGTCACTGTACCCAGCCTGTTTAGGTTGGGTCAGAGCTTCCCACGTGGCCTCAGCCACCACACAGCAGCACCCTCCCACTTGTGCCACCAAGGCTGGACCAGCCAACACATTTGATGAGTTTGACTTAGTTGGTTCAAAAGAGTTTGGACCAGCTCTCTGAGTGAGAGATCACTACCTTGCAGATAGGATGAAAAGAAAAGTGTTGATGGATGAAAGCAAATAGGAATAGGAGTATTAATTCCATGAGTGATTTTCCAATATTGGAATTATCTGCTCCCCAAATAGGCTAAAAATTTTGGGCAACTATAATCCAAATTACACAGTCCAAAGGACCTATAATTTTTCCATTTGGGGAATAGCCAGATTAGAATTAGAAGAGGAAAGTAACTGGTATTTCTATCACCGGAAAACCTCCCATCCTAGGAATGGGCAAACCCATTAACCACCTCTTCCTTGTCATTGTTTCAGCCTCAGAATTCTTCTTAACACCCACCCTCCTCACCAGGTTCCACACAGCCACTTGCTGATAAAGTGGGATAGTCACCAGGGATAGAACTTATTTTCTCTTCCAAGACTAAGTGATCTCTACAATTTCTTCAATTCTGAAGTTCCATGAGGTCCCCCAAGGAAGGTTAATTTGTTCAGGAACAACCTAGATGAGCAAGCCTTACCAAATGCTTGCTCCTTCCTCCCTCAGATACCACCTGATTTTTGCTAATATATCTTCCTTGGGCACTTATAAATGAGATCCCTGAGGCTCAGTGTTCTCTTTGGAGAAGGCTTAGCAGGGTTTGTGAGAAGCAGGCCCTTGAAGGCATAATTATCAAGCCACCAACTGGGTTGACAGATCTTTGAGAATTGTGCAGAAGGGGTCTGGTCCAAGTTCTGCACAGGACCCCTGTAGAAAACAGGCTGACAAATGTGTTTATGCAGAAGCTTCCCACTTGCAATAGATGACACTGCTTCTGTTGGTGGTGGTTCTAACCAAGAGAATTCTACTTTGTTACACATCTATTCACTTGGCCATTATTGACTGGACTTTCTGTGCTGGTACTGCACTTGGGACAAGAGCTAAAGCTGTGAGTTGGGCAAAGATTCTGACCTTGAAGTATGGAGTCCAGAGTGAGATTGACACAAATAAAAAGTTTATAATTAATGATGACTTGGATGATGTGCAATTCTCAGAATGCTGAGGGCATTAAGGACATAATATGAGCTGAGGAGGAAGAGGTTGGAAGGGAGGCTTTCTGGAGGAAGTGTCAAACATTTATTGTGTTGTGATCATCTAAGCATGTTATTCCAGTTACTTCCAAACATCAATTTGTTATACAAAACATGTTCCTCAATATATAATCATTGCATAGAATTTTTGCCTTAAATATTGATCATTTTATTGCAAAGCTATGAAGATGAATAAAAGAAAATTAATGAAATAAATACTCTTTGGAGAGAAGAAAATAATAAGCAATAACCACGTTTGCTTTAGAAATCGGTGCTTTGAATTTAAAAACATAAACCAGATTTCAAGGACTTAGTATAAAAAAGTTTTAACATTGCTGCAGGTTGAAATGATAAATTTTTTTTATATATTAGCTTAATTAAAACATATTATTAAAAATTAACAACAACAAAAAAAGAAATCTATATGGTGCAATTCCAAATTTATTTTAAAAGGACATGTGCCTTTTAAAGGGCCACTGAGGTTCCTTATTTTGAAGCCATAAGTGTATCTCTTTTCTCCCTTATTCCTGTTGCAGGTGGCCTTCTCCTCTTAACTGCATAGAGGGTAGATCTCTCGGGATTAAAGAGTGTGCTGTAAAGAGAAAACATTGAGGACACCATCAAGAGAGGTACCGTTTCCTGTGAACCTTTTGTCATTCATCATTCCAATAGCCAGGTTGAGACTTTCACTGGTAACTCTATATTCCCAGGGATCTGAGACCTGCTGTCACTGAAACAACAGCCTGGGGTACGGTCTCCCTGAAATGAGGTGGTCAACTGCATAAGTTCTTCCAGGCTTCCTGCAGTTTCCAAAAAAGCTAGAGAAACTGAGTACCAAGGTTTTGGCTTCTCATAAAATATTTCTGAGATGCGTTTTACAATGTAGTTGGTAATAAAAGTGTGTTTCTGTGCTCAGTCCCTCCAAGAGGCTAGATTTGATTCCCAGCCCACCCACGCCTGCACTAGGCCTGCATGAATCAGTAGTAAATTATTCACCAGCCTGACTCTAAAATTTCTGGAGTTCCAAAACCCCTAATAAAGTATTATAAAAAAATGTCCATCTCTTTATCTCTATCCATAACTATTCATATGGCTGGAGGAAAAACCTGTCGTTTTATTTCTTTTAATTTAAAAGCTTTTCTAATTCCTTTTTCATACCACATATATATGTCTAAAGAATTTTCAAGTTGAAATAATAACCTCTAAAAAATGGTCCATGGGAGAAGACTGAGGATTCATAGAGTTGACAGGCACAGTGAATGTTTTGCTCTCTTAATAACTTTCCATGGCACTCACACGTGATTTGAACTGGGAACTTTTCCAATAGGTACAGCCTTTTTTTATCATATAAAACAATAATAATATACCCATCAGCTCTCCCTCTCCATTTGTTTATGATTGCTGAAGTCTGTCTGGGAAAAACTTACAATGTACTCAGTATCCAGTATTCTACAGACAAGAGACAGGTGGGAGTACCACTTTGAATCAGTCCGTAATACCCTCCACCGCCTCACTTGAGGACACTTGACCACAAAGTACCCCAGGGCATTTTAAATATTTTGAACATTCACAATCACAAAAGATATCTGATTAGGCTGGCTATTCACACTTAAGGATAAAATGGTTAATTTGATACTTTTAGAGTACTAGCTGGTTGAGATCAAGTTCTGTGCAACCAAGCAGAGCTGGAACAGGTGAACTAGCTGGGTAACAACTGTCACAAAAATATCATTGGAAATATATGAAGACGGAGACACTGCTCAGAGGAAGCACTTGTATAGATCAAAGAATATTGGACAAACCACTTGTAAGAGTGGATTAAACCCTTCTCACTCAAAAAACCTGCTCAAATAAAAATGCGTGGTCTATAAAGTGACTTCTGAATAAGGGTTCGATGGGAGTATGAGATTTGGGGTCCTGTCATCCTCTCAAAATAGATATTGAGTAAATAATTAAAGAATATTTCTTTAAATGTGAAACAAATTATTAGCATGTCAAGGGAATCCACATATTTTCATCCAGTTAATAATTGTGGTTTTGGATGGAGGGTTAGAAGGGTAAAAGAGGAAGCCCAGGACCTGCCAACCTGAATGAGACTCTGGGTAGGGAAGAGGGGATGCTGTGAAGAGGTATAAACGAGGGCCAGTGGGAGAGAGAAGGCTGTAGGAGACCAGCGTCACCCTTGCAACAGAGAAATGTGCACTCTGGCCCCAGCCCAGGCTTTAAAAATCAAATGCTTGTGAATAAGATGAACCTGATGCTTCAGGTAGGCCTGGACATGATCCCAGATTACAGCTAAGTCATTTACACACCAGGGTCAAACTCTATTTCAGGGGGCCAGCAGATGGCATAATGGTTACATCACTGAACTTCCACATGGTTGAACACAGTTTGATTCTCAAACCCAGAGGCCCGAAACTCACACCAGGTGTATGTACACATGAGCCCAAAATCCCAAGAGGATAATGGAGGGATTGCAATATGGCCATCCCCATTGCTTTTTGTCTCTCTATCTCTCCAGCCAGCATACATGCCCTACAGCAAAAATCTCTCTAAAAAAAAAACACAACAAAACTCTACTTTCATCCAGGGCTTACCAAGAGCCCAAAGGGGCTATGGGAGGGACCTATCTTGAAGGCAACTACCTACCACTGAAAAAAAAACACACAACAAAACTCTACTTTCAATCCAGGGCTTACCAAGAGCCCAAAGGGGCTATGGGAGGGACCTATCTTGAAGGCAACTACCTACCACTGTAGGCTCCAGGCAGAAGGGGTGAGTCAAGCTGGTTCTCCTGAAGGTGGAACTTCTCAGACGTCCACGGGATGCAGTTGTTAGAGGTAGTGCTCATAAGCACCATTTGCTCTGTTGATTACATGTCTAAGACCCCTCCCAACAAGGAAGTAGGTCCATATTCCCTTGTTAAGCCTTGTCACATGTGTTGCTGACCTCAAAAGAGAAGGTGGTTTGTCCAGATTAGCCCTCTCTTACATACACTTAACAAATTGCCTTCACTAACACAGCTTGCTTTTAGAAGTGACCAGATAGGAAGGTGGCCAGGTGGCCTCCTGGCTCTTTGGCAATTCAAGTCTTGAAACTCCTGAAAGTAGTGCTCCCCAGACTGGTCTGAACTGCTTTGCTCTCTGCCTTCTCCATCTTACCTTCATTCCCCATGCATTTGCAAGCAGCTTATTTTAAAAGCTGATTAGATGAGCCCTTAATAACATTAGAATTTAAATGGCCCCAGATAGGTTTTCAGCTTCTTGCCAAATTGAGATAAATGTGATATTTGGGAGCTGAGCTCCCAGCTTCATGGTTATTCTGGACTGCAGACAGGTTTTGAAGTACCACCTTCTCCCTTGGGTTGTTTTTTTTGTTTTGTTTTGTTTTTTGTTTTTGTTTTTTTTAAAATCAGCTTTAAACTGGCTTGTGTGTATTGTCTATAAGGTCTCTGTCATCTCTAGTAGTCTAGATTCTGCCTGTAGCTGTGTCTCCCTTTTCATGCATTTTCAAGGAAAGATAAGTTGTGGACAAAGGGCCTGGGACATAATTCTTTCATTATGATAATCTATGGAAAAATTTCTCTCTGTACCCTGTGATAGCCTTCTGATAACTCAGTTTCAGGCAAGAATCTTGCCTGAGCAACTATTATTTAGTCATTTGATTCTTATTAATGTTGTTAATTCCTGACTTGGGCCAAGAATAATATTTTAAAATGTCAGAGGGCCAGCCCCATAGCACAGTAATTAAATGCAGTATATTAGGAATGGCATCCCACATGGCCAACTGCCACATGAGATTTTGAACCCTAAACCCTGTGGTTTGAAAGACTGAAACACAAGCCAGGGGACCAGCAGGTGGCGTGGTGGTTAAGGCGCTGAACACTATCATACGGCTAACTACAATTTGAGTCCCGGACCTGGTGACTTGCTTTCTCACTTCCCCTCCTTCTCTTGCTCTCTCTCCCTGTCTCTCTCTGTCAAATTAAAAATAAATGAATGAATGAATAAATAAAATTAAAATAAATAATTCTAAAAGAAAGAAAGACAAGCCAGGTATGTGTGTGTGCCCAAGACCTTGATGGGATGGAGCGGTAGAGGAGGAAGGATTGCAGCTTGGCCATGCCCCATTAGGGGTTCTCTCTCTCTCTCTCTCTTTCTCTCTCTCTTGCAAGCACACATTCTCTCAAGGAATTAATTTTTTTTATTTAAGGAAAGTAAAAATAGTCAGAAACATAAATTCTTCATGTCGTGAATATGCTCAGTACCCTTTGTAACACTTAAGAGTAAGTTTATTCCTAGAAAGAAAAAATACATTTGTCAAGCCAAATAAGTATAGCCTTTCAATTTATGATTTTCTATACATTTTAGAAAAAGCAAAAAACAGTATGAGAGAGGAAAAAGAAAAAAAGAAAAACTAAAGGTGAACATAAACTGATGGTTCAATGTTGAGGCAAATATATTCTTACAAACAAATTCACAACAACAACAAAAAAGTGTGATACCTTCTCTTCTTATCATTCTTCAACAAAACCATAAAACCTGGGTATCCTCAGAATTAAATCTTGATACTTCTAAAAATAAGGTTTGTCCTTCTGACTGTGGGTGATCATTAAAGGAGCATTTCTGAATTTTACCTTCCTTTTGGAATGTTCTACAGATGTGACTGCTATTACAATCTTTTGGAAGATGCTAAACCTTGAGCTTTAACTTTGCATTTGCACTAACGTGGGAAAAGACTGTCCGCCACATTTTCCCAAAGGGAAGCTGAGGATTCACAGGAGCCAGCAAGAAGGAAGGGGACCTGGAGCCATAGCATGGCTATGTTCAAACACATTCCTTATGCTCTGGCCCTATGGGTCCAAAATTTACACCAAGGCTCTTCAGGGACCCTTGACAGATTTCAAGAGAAAAATATTTCTTATCTATTTAAACTGCAGCTTGGGTATTTTGTGGAATTTTAACTTCCTTTCATTTTCTTGAGAAAAACACAACAAAACAAAAAAACAACCCTTATTTCTTATCTGGTTTGGTTTTACACCTCAGAAAGGTAAGAAATCCAAACCAGGCACTAAGACCACTCACAAATGAAAAAAAATGTTTTAATATTTTAAAAATAAATAAATACGCTGTGGCTTGGATCAGAAACTACAATTTGAAAGTGAATGGTTTTTTCAATTCATTCTCCCATGTTTTAGTAGGATTGATTGTCTTTTTTTTTTTTCAGAACAGCTGCTTGAGTTCCTTGTGAATTCTGGTTATCAATCCCTCATCTGATGCATAGTTTACAAAAATATTTTCCCATTCTGAGGGCTGTCTATTAACACAAATTACTGTGTCTTTTGCCATGCATAAATTTCTTAGTCTGATGTAATCCCACTTGTCTATTTTGGGGATTATCGACTGTGCTTTAGGGGTTTTATTTAAGAAGTCTTTCCTTACCCCAATGTCTCCCAGAGTTTCCCCAGGTGTTTCCAGGAGCAGTTTTATAGTTTGAGGTCTTAGATTTAGCTCTTTGATCCAACTTGACTTGATTTTTGTCAGAGGTGAGAAGTAGGGGTTCAAATCGATTTTTCTGCAAATGGAAATCCAGTTTTTCCAGTACCATTTGGTGAAGAGGTTTTCCGTTTCCCACTGGATTGACTGGTACCCCTTGTCAAAAATCAGTTGGCTGTATGTTTGAGCATTCATTTCTGTGAACTCTATTCTGTTCCATTGGTCCACCTGTCTGTTCCTGTGCCAGTACCATACTTTTTTGATTACCACAGCTTTGTAGTACATTTTTGGGTCAGGGAGTGAGATGCCGCCCACTCCACTCTTCCTGTGCAGAACTGCTTTGGCAATACGGGGTGGAGAAAGTGGACATCTTTGTCTTGTACCCATTTTCAGTGGAAAAGCTTTCAGCTTTTCTCCATTGAGGATGATGTTTGCTATAGGTTTTTCATAGATAGTTTTTATTGTGTTGCAAAATGACCTTTCTATGCCAATTTTGCTGAGAATCTTTATCATGAAGGGATGTTGTATCTTATCAAATGCTTTTACTGCATCAACTGATATGACGATAAGTTTTTAATCTTTCTTCCTATTAATATGGTGTATTACATTTACGGTTTTGTGTATGTTGAACCAACCTTGCATTCCTGAGATAAAGCCTACATGATCATGATGTATAATCTTTTTTATAAGTTGTTGTATACGATTTGCTAGTACCTTGTTGAGAATCTTCGCGTCTGTATTCATCAGGGATATTGGTCTATAGTTTTCCATCCTTGTCCTATCCTTATCTGTTTTAAGGATAAGGGATCCTTCCACAATTTGTGACATTTTCACTTTCTTTTTTTATCTTCTTGTAATTTTCCTTGTGGCGGTCTTTAACTTCTTTGGTTAGGTTTATCCCTAAATATCTTATCTTTTTGTGGCTATGGGAAATGGAATAACTTTTTTCAGTTCTATCTCAGTCTGCT
>NW_006160234.1:68643-75895 GCF_000334495.1 Tupaia belangeri chinensis | reverse complement strand
GATAAATATGAAAGATTTACTGCTGAGTGAAGCAAGCCAGGCTATGAAGGAGTGGCATTGTATGTTCCCACTTAATATATACCATGTGTACGCACTCTATGACTGAAACTAATTGACTAAAGGATATAGAAACACAGTAAATAGATGTAAATACCAGATATAGTGTGTGTGAAAGAGGAGAGTCTGAGGAAGGACATTTAGAAGAAAAATAGGGAGGCAAAGCATTAATGGCACAAAGAAATGTGGTATTATCTGTTGAAGATATTTTGTAGTTTTACCAACTGTGCTAGGGAGAAATGTTCACCTGTTGAAATATCCATTTTGCAAGCCAAATAATAATGTGATTGAATGTATAAAAGAAAATGAAATGAAAAAATTTAAAAACATATAAAATTAAATAAATTTCCCATCCAAAAAAAAAAAAAAAAGAAAGAGAAAAGGAAAAGAAAAAAGAAAGTGAATGGCTGCTCTGGCTGGCTGATAAAAACAGAGTTGTTAGGAGGCTTAGCAAAGTACAGCTGCAGAATTACAGTCTTCTACTCTGTCCCAAACCTCCTGTCAGTCAGGCCTCAAATGGCTGTTCCATATGGAAGGGAAAAGAGGAATCTCAGGAGAGGTCTTGGCAGTCTCTGTGCTTTGCCTTGTGTCCTCTGGAGATTAAGCTTCCATGAACCACTTTCACAAAGAGGGTATTATTTAAGAGGTCATTGCTCATTAAAGTTCTTTCCTGGTATCTATGTTTTCTCCCCACGTCTTGTGGTTCACATGTGAAAACTAATATATTGGATGTATTCACTGGCAGTTCACAAGCACACTGGCCTCTTCCTTTGATAACCCTGGAGCCATACAGAAAGAATTTTGCTCCCCTCTGGGAATGCCTGTACACACCCACCCTCCCTAACTTCCTCTTACCCTGTCTCTCTGTGCCTCTCTTCTTCCCAAGGCCTGTGCACACCCGCCCTCCCTAACTTCCTCTTATCCTGTCTCTCTGTGCCTCTCTTCTTCCCAAGGACACTTCTTCCATGGAGTCCTCGGTCCTTTCCTTATCCATCTCCTCTAGAGCCTGAGCCATCCGTTGTCCCTTCCATCACCCATATTTCTTTCACTTTCTACAAGTTCCTTTTCTTCTGTTTATATCCTTATCCATCTCCTCTAGGAGTCTGAGCCATCCACTGTCCCTTCCATCACCCATATTTCTTCCACTTTCTACAAGTTCCTTTTCTTCTGTTTATAAACAAGACGTGGTCTCCATTAAAACAAACACAAACAGCTTTTCCTTGATTTCCTGACTCTATGACCTTCTCTCTCTTTCTCTTTGTATCATGTGCATGTGCTCCCTGGAGAGAGACAGAGAAAGAGAGGGGAAGTGAGAAATCACCTCCCAAGGGGATCACCATGCTGCAATCCCTTCTTCCCTGATCTTGGAATTTTGGGTGCACATATACACATGTGTGGCATGTTTTTCAAAACACCAGCTCTGGGACTAATCCCACTCACTCAGCCATGTGGGATCCAACCAATTTAATCAACATGCCACCAATGGCCCTTTATTGCCTCCTCTTATCCTGAACTCTGTGAAAGAACATTCTACAATCACTGCTCACCATCTTTTCGGCCCTTAATTTTCTGGAAAACAGTGCATCCAATCCACCCATGCAACAAATTCAATATAATTCAGCAACCACGTGTTGAGCACATACCAATGTGGCCAGTATGACCTGCAATGGCCAGTCGGGACTCTGTCCTTAAGGAGGGCACTATTCTGAGGAAAGTGAGCACACCTCTCCTGCCCACAAAGCAGTGTGGAAAGCAGGGTGGCAGAGCACTGTACTTGAGAACGGGACAAGAAGCTCCTGCTCTGACAGGAGATAACAAGGAAAACGTCAGAGGAGTTGTTCGGATAGATGGGGAAACACAAAGGGAAAAACGAGAGAGAAGAGAAAGCTGGTGCAGGTAGGAAGAACAGTATGGCAAGGTCATGGAAGTCACTGGGGCCCAAGCAGCAGGCCATGGAGATGGAACTCTGGACATGGCAGCAAGACAAGGTGGGTTGAGGCTGCAGAGGATGGCAGGCATTTAGACTTTAAGTGTAGGAACCTAGACATTTAACTCTTTCTTGCAGACAATGGGAACAATGGGGGATTTAAACCTGGGATTGACATAATCAGATTGTCTTTGCAAAGATTCCCCAAAAAAGCAGCAATTAGCAGGGGCAAGATCAGATAGAAAGCTGCTCTCCAGATAAGAGGCTTTAGGGGCTAGGTGGAGGAGAGAGAGAAAAGGGGATCCTACTATAGCCTCCTCCATCCTCCCAAATTCACTGCAACAGATGTTATCTCTGCTGCTCTGAACCCTCAGAGCATGTGTTCTGCTTTTCTCACTGTGCTTCCTCAACTTGTATTACAGTCATTTGCGTATTTCTTTAATGTTCCTTATCAAATTGTGTCTTTGACTCCCCCTCCTCAAATTATAGTACCTTGCTCATAATAAGAGCTGGAGAAAAGGTTATTTAGTTGATTGAATTTTCAAGAGCTTCAAACCATGAATAATTGAGGAATCAGCCATGTATAAGTGCTCATCATTTACATAATTGTGTAAACAAGCTGATAAAAAAATTTTTATTTTTCCCATTATTTTTATTATCCCAGAATGCCCTGCTATCTTGGTCGTTCTCCAGGTTTCAGGAAAATAGTAAACAAGTATTCTCTAATATGCACAATTGGTAGAAGCACTGTGTGGTTCCCACCTCTCCAGGCAAGAGAAGCCTTTGAAAGGAGGGAACAGATGATTGCATTGATTGAATATGAAAGCCATGTACAAATATTGAGAAATATGCTGTCTGAAGAGACAGAATTATGGAGCACATTGCATGATGGGACCCACGCGCAGAGTCCCGAAGGTCAATGTGCAGATACAAATTGATTAAGCTAAGTACTTACTGAAATTGCTTTCCAACATACAGATGAGAATTGATCATAAGCAGGACCCATATTGATAGTGAAAAAGCTTATGTAGGACTGCCCTTTGGTATGTCATCAAAGCAAATTCAAATTGTTTTTCTCCAAATGGAAATATCTACAATATAGTTAACAAATGTGTTGTAAAGAGCAAAAATGGTGCTTACAATTTTGTGATTGAGTTTTCTTTATATGTGGACCAGTTGGCCCTGTAACAGCTTTTATTTTGGCATCTTTTTATAAGCCTGAGGTTAGACTTTCTCTGACTGTGAGTCAGCCATATCTCATGTGATACCCAACTTGTCACAACACAGTCCCTACTTCTTAGGAAACCAGGAGTTAGAAATTCCTAAACCTAGGCTGTGTCCTGCAGGCTTACCCAGTGTTGGTGAGTGCCACTAGCCTGTGGCACATAGGCAGAAGAAAAGAAAAGGGGAAATGGAGTGGGTGGATGAAAGATCTACAAGGCAGATAAGGGAAAAATTAAAACAGTAGAAGTCTCAGCTGAGTATTTTTGTGTCTAATGTAAAGGTTATATCATGAGCCACACAAAACAAACATTTAAAATACTGTCTACTGGGGCCAGCAGGTGGTACACTGGCTAAGGCACTGGCCTCCCACATAACTGACAAAGGTTTAGACCCAGCGGCTTAAAACTCAGGAATGGCACATGTTTGTGCATGCCCCAATCCCAAGAGAAGAATGGAGGAGAAGGGATTGGATTGTGGCCATCCCCCTGGAGGATGATTTCTCATTCTCTGTGAGTGCATGTGCCCTATAGCAACAATCTCTTGCTTAAAGAAATGCTTTCTACTCTCAGAGAGTTTAGGATTTATCAAGAACACAATTCTAATCCCAGAAAACAAACAAAATAGCAATGTGTGATCATATAGCCAAGCACTAAACACTACACGGTACAGAAAAACAACACAGAGCAAATGTCACAGGGTTCAGGAAAGTAGAGATGACCAAAGTAGGCCTCCTGGCAAAGGTCATGGGCATTGAGCTGAATCCTGAAAATAAAGGTGAAACAGACCCAGGAAAACCAAGTGAGCTTGATACCTCCAACTAGGTGACTAGTAAGACCAAAAGGGGAAAAAGGAGCAGAGAACAGAAAAAGGGAAATGTTGCAGTTGATGGAAATGGTAGACCTGCTACCACAGCTGCCTCCCTTCTCCCCGGGCACCTGTGCCAACCCTTGGATTGCCTTGGCCAAAGACCAACAATTTAGAGCAGAAAATATGTCTGTGGTCCCAGCCGTCTCTGTAGAATTGGAAGAGAGCCAGCCAGTTTTTGTTGTCTCTGTAATCACAAAGCGAAGCATCCTTCTCCTCATGTTTGCTGGAGAGGATTGCTGTTTATGCTGAAAGCCTCACACCCTTCAGACTGATCTTTGACAACTGAATTCTCATATTACTAACAACTGGGTGTAAAGAACCCACAGAAGCTCCACGACAAATGAGATGGCTTCATTAGCTGACAGTTCTAGGGGCTTCTGTGAGAAATAGAGAGACTGGTAAATTAAGGACAATATATTAGACACATTCTAAGAGGGTTCTCTAATGAAGGTATTGAGAGAGCACTGTGAAATCTCCCTGCCCCCAAAACCATTTCCTCATTTCATCCTCACTCTCACCTAAATTTTAAGAAAAGGGAACAGAAGCAAATGATTAACACTGGTTCTGCTCTATTGTCTGAAGATCTACCATTAAAGGTATCTTCCAATCAAAGCATTCCTTCTCTCTGACTTCCCTCCTGAAAGGCAGCTGTCCTCTGAGAGGACAGCTTCTGTGGGTTCATCCACATTGGAATGTTGATTATTTTAATAATTTCCTGTCCAAGGGCCACTGGAGGAGGAAAGTGCAGAGGTGAAATAATAATGGGAGAAGAGGGAAAAATAATTTTAGACTATATGACCCAGCTAGGAAAGGCAGAACTGAGGTTAGCCAGTGCGATGGGCTGAAAAGCTAACGAGGAGAAGGTGTGATAGAAAAGAGAGTCAGAAAAAAAGAGAGAAGAAGAGAGAGAAGCAGAAAATCTTGATGGAACAATACTGAAATCGAATCTTGTGTCCTTTATAGCCTGACACACTGGGGAAGCCCTGTGTGAAAGCTGGGGATGTTCAGGAGCCACCTGAGAAGCCTCAGCATTACAAAATAAAAAAAGAGGAGGAAGAATGAGGACAAGTCAGGCAGGGGAGAACTGATTGTGAGGCTTTTCCAGGTAACAAACAGAATATATGTGCATGCTATTAAGTTCAGCTCAGTTGCAGCAAAACCACAGAAAGTTTTTCATTTAGGAGCAGGAAAGGAAATGCCCAATGCAGAACAACCATGGCCACGGGCCAAGAGAATGGCGCTGTTCCCTGCCGCATCAGCAGAGAGCAGTGAAGCTGGGAAATGATTTAAGAGCTGCAATGATGAGAACTCACAAAAACTTTGATAATCTGATACAAAATCAAAGACCCTAATGTTCAATCTAAGACTTTAGGAATCGTTCTAGCATAATCAGTTAGGGAAAAACAAGGTCCTGAGAGAAGTTAAGATTTATTGAGTGCTTTTTATATGCTAAGCATGGTTTTGATTTCTTTATATAGATTACCTCACTTATGCCTCCCCAAACAATAATAGTAAGTACTGTTATTATCTCCATTTTACAGACAAGGAAATTGAGGCACAGAAAAGCTAAATAATTTGCCCAAGGTCAAATGCTTAATAAGTGGCAGAGTTGGGACTTGAACTCAGGCAGTGTGAGTCCAAGGTTCTACCACATACACACTATGCTAAATGATTTGTCCAAGATCACACATCCAAGTACCAGTAAGGAAATCAGGCGAGCTTTTATAATTCAACTCCAGTCACATTCAGCTTAGAATATAAATATCGTGTATACAATGAAGAATGTCTTTTAGGGGAGAGCTTATAACAGATTTGGTGGAAAAGACACTCTGATGTCTTATGGGAGTCAGGGCCTTCTGAAAGAAAGCAGGACATCATAGTAAAGTGCCTATCCCTTCTTAGTCACGGGGAGATAATGGAGTCATAATGGAGCCCCACAATTGAAGTAATGATCATGATTGAGATAATGGCCCAGAAATAGAAGAGTAGCAGTCCCTCACCTTGAAGAGGAGGAGCTTGAGATAATAAAATGGTAAAGGGTCTATTGATGACGTTTTGATAGTGATCAATACAACAGCAATAGACTGTGAGTATAAGGATAAAAGAAGAGTGGTGATGTACTCAGTCATTCAGTCAACCATGCTTGCTGAATGCTAACTTTGTCCAGATGCTCTGTGCTCTTGGAGGAAAATGAGTTCTAGTTCACTACAGGCTGACCATGACATGGGTATAACAGGGCAATCATAAACAACTCCCTTTCCCCCAAGTACACACACTGGAATATCAGAAATACAGGCATGCATCATCAGCTATGTTAGCATGGACTTGAACTGCTTTGAAGAAGTTTACGGTATTTAGAATTCTCAGAGTTAGAAAGGCAACTGTAACAAAGGGCTGTGCATGGAGATGTCTTTAAGATGAGGATTATTACTGTTTATCTGTTACGAAAGAGAAAAAGGATGGAGGAGCAAGTTGCAAATAACAGCGACAATGGCAATAGTGAAATTGCCTTAGAAAGTGGCAGATCTTCTGTGGTTAACACTATCATAGGTGACTCGATGAAGGAAAAGAAGGGCCTTTACACACTAATGGAGATGTTGGAGTACATGTCTACTGTATAATGGGGATGCCTGCAGCTTTATCAAGGGTGGCCAGGGTCTTGCATTGTAGAGGGGTGGATAAAGGCATCGAAATTGTTATGGGAGCAATTATGATGGTAACTGAGGTAATAATATGGATAATGGACCTGTAATTGAAAAGCTGGTGGCTGTAAAGGAGAAGGTGAGGGCAACTGAAATGAAGAGGGGGTGATAAGGGAGGTAATGGTGGCTATGTGAAAGGTAATGGAGTTATAATGTAGATGATGCTAAAAGGTAATGGAGTTATAATGAGGTGATGACTACAGAGTGGGGGAAAAAAGATGATCATCTTAATGGAAGCTAGAGGGACTGTGTGATACAGGTGAGAATTGTATGCGGAGCATTCATCACGACAGCTGGAGCGGTGGGTGACCAGGAGAATAATGAACTGCTGTGCCCAACGTTCTCATTACAGCAGGAGTTCTAATGGACCCTGGAATAAGATAATGATGTAAATGGAAGGGATGATGACTGCTATGAAAATCAGAAGCCTTGTGATGGTATTTAGAACTATGGAGGGAGAGATGAGAGCAGGAAT
>NW_006160234.1:55390-67301 GCF_000334495.1 Tupaia belangeri chinensis | reverse complement strand
ATTGAGGATAGACTCATGTGGGCATATTTGTATGTCCCAGGACCAAGGGGACTGAGAGGTGTTCACTAGATTATGGTTCCAAGGGTTATTCAGCTTAAAGCCGCGGTTTTGGCTTGTACTGGGCATTTATCATGCATGAAACCAGTCCAGGGTGAACAGATCTGGCTGCAGCAACAATTTAAGCCTACAATCTGAATTTTGTTCTTAAATTTTATTTTTAAATTAGACATGACAATATGTTAGCTCTGATATAGTACTTCTGTGAACAGATGTGTAAAGAGAATATCTGGGAACTTTATGAGTTTCCAGAAAAAGCAAATCAATGGAGGGGATATTTATTTATTTATTTAAACCATTAATACTCCTTCCAAGTAGAAAAGTGAGAGCTTATTTCTCCAGGGCTCACCATTTAGCTCCTGAGTTCTTTAGATGAAAAGTATATCTGGGGGTTGGCAAGTGGTGTGGTGGATAAAGGCACTGGATTCTCACATGGGTGACCATTGTCTGAGTCTGGATTTGGTGGCTTGCTTTCTCACTTTCCCTTTCTCTCTCTCTCTCTCTCTCTCTCTCTCTCTCTCTCTCTGTTTCTTTTTTGTCAACTTAAAAAAATAATAATAACAAATGGAATTAAATAAATAATTAAATATTTTTTAAAAAAGAAAAGTATATCCATGGCAGCTTGTGTTGGTCTGGTGTGCTGGTCTGGGAAGAAAGCTAGGGAACTGGCTAAGGACTCCCAGTGCTGCTTGTTTCTGCATTGAGCAACCTGAAAACATGCACAGAGGGGAGGCCATCTGCAAACAGACAGATGGTCCCAAGCTCACATCAGGCTTCTGGAGCTTATAAGGAATCCAGAGACTGTCAAATGGATTGATTGTCTGTACAAGGAGGTGTGCCCAAAACACAGGTATTCTCTGCCTCTAGGATCTGAATGCAACCTCTCAGACAAATCACATCACAACTACTGGAAAAATTTTTACAAGTGTACAGATTCCTAGGTTTCATCTCATGGAGAATAGAATCCTGTTGGTTAGAGGCTGGGCCTGAGAATCTGTACTTCATAAACTTCCCATGGGCACAGTCACAGTAGTGCAGTGGTGACAACATTTTGCAATACTGGAAGCCATATGGAAGATAAAGGTTTGGTTCCCAATCAACCAAGTTCACCAGGCATGTATGCTTGTGCCTGTGATCCTAGCTGGCTGAGAAGGCTAGAGGGAAGATCTTGGTGTAAGACCCTGTTGAGGGTGTTTCTCTTTCTCTCTCAACAAATAAATGAATTTTTAAAAATACTCCCCATGAAAATTTTACATTTTTCCACTGTCTATGTGTCAATTGGTGTCTCTGAAAACAGGATTTGAGCAGTACCTAAAGCCTCTCCCTTTTTTTCTTTTTTTTTTTCTCTCTCTCTTTTTGAAGGTTTTTGCCATAGGGTATGTGTACTTACCAGGGAGAGAGAGACACAGAGAGACGGAAAGTGAGAAACCACCCCCACCCCCACCCCAGGGGAGGATGGGCACACCACAATCTTCCTCCATTCTCCTCTTGTGATTTTGGGCACACATGCACCTGGAATGATTTTTAAGCTGCCTGGTCCAGGGCTAGAACCATGGTCAGCTATATAGGAGTCCAGTGTCTTAACCACCATGCCAACTGCTGGTCCCTGCCTCTCCCTTTCAGTAAAAAAACTATCCTCCATCTTCCTACCCCTACACCTGCGCAAGGGGTGTACTTTATTCTCAGTGAAAAACTGCACAGTCAATGTAAGCAGCCTCCCAGTGGTGGTCTCTTAGAATGCCAGTGTGGCAATGGCAGAACTGGGTCACTGGGCCCAGATTTTTCTAGAATAGAAGAACCAAGCAGTATAGGAGCTAAAACACAACACATGTGAGGGGAGTAGAGGAGGAAATGGAGCAGCAGAGGTAGAAGGAAAAATGCCAGAAAGAATATTTCAG
The DNA here is from genome assembly GCF_000334495.1 of Tupaia belangeri chinensis. Classification (NCBI taxonomy): domain Eukaryota; kingdom Metazoa; phylum Chordata; class Mammalia; order Scandentia; family Tupaiidae; genus Tupaia; species Tupaia belangeri. The sequence goes on along the minus strand of NW_006160234.1, from coordinate 65,346 downwards.
ATACCTCTATTAATGGGAATGGATCTGGTCACAGAGATGAGGAGTCAGTACATCATGCCGTATTTGAAGGTCTCTCCCTCCAGCCTTCGGATGGACCATTCATTCTTTAGGATTCTTGAGGCTTCAAAACTGTCAAAATCATGTGACTATTTAATCTGTGTATTGGGAGCTACAAATTATTTTTTGCACTTAATGACATTTGTGCATATGTCTCTGTGCCTACTATTAAATTAACAAAATTAGAAAATGGGTACAATTCTGAAATAGCACATTACAAATACATGTATTTTTTAAATTGCTGAGCAAAATGATAGAATATTTCTCCACAGCCTGTGTCCTAATTTCTCCTGTCCCCTCCAACTTAAATCCTTAAAGAGATGAGCAGCTTACTGAAAGATTCTAGTACAGATGCTTCTCGACATATGATGGGGTCATGTCCCAGTAAACCCATTGTAAATTGAAAATAGTGTAAGTCGAAAATGCATTTAATACACCTAACCAATCAAACATCACAGCTTAGCCTAGTCTACCTTAAAGGTGCCCAGAACATTTAAATTAGCCTACAGTTGGGCAAAATCATCTAGCACAAAATCTACTTTATAATAAAGTGCTGAATATCTCTGAAAAACAGAATGCAATCATTATTTTAAGCCAAAATAATTGTCTTCTTTTAAAAAAAAAATTTTAAACAAAACAAATAGCAGCCCACATCATTGTAAAATTGAAATATCGTAAGTCAGGGACCATCTGTACTATCTACACACTGTCACAATCGCTTCAGAAAAGAAGCTCAAGACCTATTGGCACCAGTTTTCTTGGATCTGCCTTAGAAAGACAGAAACCCAGAGCATTAGCTCATCTCCCCATAGGTGAGTAGGAAAGTTCAACTCCCTCTTTGATCCCCTTGGGAAGAACTCAAGCCATCAGATTGAGGGTGTTTTGGAGCACACATGCACCTGGAATGATTTTTAAGCTGCCTGGTCCAGGGCTAGAACCATGGTCAGCTATATAGGAGTCCAGTGTCTTAACCACCATGCCAACTGCTGGTCCCTGCCTCTCCCTTTCAGTAAAAAAACTATCCTCCATCTTCCTACCCCTACACCTGCGCAAGGGGTGTACTTTATTCTCAGTGAAAAACTGCACAGTCAATGTAAGCAGCCTCCCAGTGGTGGTCTCTTAGAATGCCAGTGTGGCAATGGCAGAACTGGGTCACTGGGCCCAGATTTTTCTAGAATAGAAGAACCAAGCAGTATAGGAGCTAAAACACAACACATGTGAGGGGAGTAGAGGAGGAAATGGAGCAGCAGAGGTAGAAGGAAAAATGCCAGAAAGAATATTTCAGATACCTCTATTAATGGGAATGGATCTGGTCACAGAGATGAGGAGTCAGTACATCATGCCGTATTTGAAGGTCTCTCCCTCCAGCCTTCGGATGGACCATTCATTCTTTAGGATTCTTGAGGCTTCAAAACTGTCAAAATCATGTGACTATTTAATCTGTGTATTGGGAGCTACAAATTATTTTTTGCACTTAATGACATTTGTGCATATGTCTCTGTGCCTACTATTAAATTAACAAAATTAGAAAATGGGTACAATTCTGAAATAGCACATTACAAATACATGTATTTTTTAAATTGCTGAGCAAAATGATAGAATATTTCTCCACAGCCTGTGTCCTAATTTCTCCTGTCCCCTCCAACTTAAATCCTTAAAGAGATGAGCAGCTTACTGAAAGATTCTAGTACAGATGCTTCTCGACATATGATGGGGTCATGTCCCAGTAAACCCATTGTAAATTGAAAATAGTGTAAGTCGAAAATGCATTTAATACACCTAACCAATCAAACATCACAGCTTAGCCTAGTCTACCTTAAAGGTGCCCAGAACATTTAAATTAGCCTACAGTTGGGCAAAATCATCTAGCACAAAATCTACTTTATAATAAAGTGCTGAATATCTCTGAAAAACAGAATGCAATCATTATTTTAAGCCAAAATAATTGTCTTCTTTTAAAAAAAAAATTTTAAACAAAACAAATAGCAGCCCACATCATTGTAAAATTGAAATATCGTAAGTCAGGGACCATCTGTACTATCTACACACTGTCACAATCGCTTCAGAAAAGAAGCTCAAGACCTATTGGCACCAGTTTTCTTGGATCTGCCTTAGAAAGACAGAAACCCAGAGCATTAGCTCATCTCCCCATAGGTGAGTAGGAAAGTTCAACTCCCTCTTTGATCCCCTTGGGAAGAACTCAAGCCATCAGATTGAGGGTGTTTTGGAGAGTGATCTCATGCACATGGGTGGGCACTCTCCTCAGCCAGCCACTTCTCCTTTGCTCCCTAGTCACCACCCATATCACCCTTTTGAATCAAGTCCTCATTTTTCCATGGATGCTGACCCACCACTTGAGAAATGCCGCCTTCTTCCTGAGCCATGTTGTCATTCGTTAGCTGCTAATCGCTCATTAACCTCCCAGGTACCTCGTGGAAGCCAGGACCTCGCCTTCATTTGCGAAGGTGGTTCATTGGGTTTCCCCTTTAATAAAATTACAACTTCAGGAAACAAATCATTTATATCAAATACAACCCCATGGCTTCCTCTTATGTTAATCATTTCAGGCAGGTGCTATTAGGTAATTCAATCACTGGGCTACAAAAAGCAGCCACTGAATTAATGAGGAATGAACTCCAATTCTGAATAAGAGATTCTCTAAATAAATGGTTCTGAATAAAAAAAGGACCCAGAGCTAAGCCTGTAATCACAGCAGATGACAATAATATAAAATTACACATTAAACACAGTCCTAACATCCATCAATTCATAGCTCACAAACTCTTTTAAAGCCAAAAGAACTTTGGTCACCATCAATAGCCTTCCACATTTGCCATTTTTCTACCGTTTCCTTAATGTTTTTTCAGGTGAGCTGAATAAATTTTGCAGCCTTGGTTGGCCAAGGCTGGGGGTGACTCACAGCCTGAGGACCCTGTTGGAGGTGATTCTCTTTCTCCCTCTTTGAAGAAATAAGAGAGAGAGAGAGAGAGCATATATATGTCTATAGCTCCATCAGACTGAAATCCTTACCCCCTACCCCCCTACACACACAGATACTCTCTGGTGAATGTATGTGCAAAGGCTGACCCTGTAGCATGGGCGGAATGCTTCCCTGCAGCAGGAAGTCACTGTTAGTGAAAGCTACGGGGTGACCCATGTCACCTTCCTTGGTCCCAGGCTTTTGGCTCCAAGGAAATCTCCCCCACTATGTACACTACATCTGGTTTTCACAGAGTGTGGGTGCCTGGCATTTATCATGCTGTGCTTCATCAGAGATTTAATCAGGTTTGAGTTTTTAACAACGTGCTCGTCATGCTCACTTAACTTAAAATCAAGCCTGTTCAGGCATTAGTTGGTCCTATTCCCTCGGTCTGGTAGTTTTGGCATTTACAACTCCAGAATTTTTCATCAAGGAACACTGCACCTTACCAAGCATCTCCTTACATGTAAACTCCTCAGGCTGAAACCCTGGTTGCAATATTCCAGCCTTAGAGATTATGCTGCTTAAAGCGTGTATTAGTTCCTTACTGTTGCCATAACAAATGGTCACAGACTTAGTCACTGAAAACAACGCTAATGTATTATCTTTAGTTCTGTAGGTCACGAGTCTGCTCTCAGTCTCAGTGGGTTCAAATCCAGGTGTTGGCAGAGTTGCATGTCTTCTGGAGGCTCCAGGGTACAGTCAGTTTCTTCACCTCTTCCAAATTCCATAGGCTGCCCACATTCATCACATTCTTCCTCCATATCCGAGGCCTGCAGTGGCTGATGGAGTACTTCTTACATAGCAGCACTATGACCTCTTTTGCCTCCCTGTTGCACTTTAAGCAAAAAGGACCCTTGTGATCAGATTGGGACTACCCAGATAATCCAAGGTAATCTATTTCTTAAGATCAGCTGATTAGCGACTTTAATTCAATTTTGCCATAGAAGGTAGCATATTCACAGATGCCAGGAATAAGGACATGGACATCTTTGTGGGGAAAGGACTTTATTTTCCCTACCACGAGCATGGCTGAATGTCTGGAAGGGGTCCTTTATGTAATCTGGTGAGTCAGTGAGGAACTCCCACCAGCAACATCAGAGTCATCTGGAAGCCTGTTAGAAGTACACATCCTCAGACTATGGCAATCAGAAATTCCAGGGGATGAGGTACATGCACAGTGAGACTGAAAAGCCCTGCTCCAGAGGTTCCCTGAGGCACAGAAGAATGCAGCTTCATGTGGAACAATGATCTTATCTGGAAACATGTATGTAATAATGGAAAAAAATCAAGAAACTCAGAAAATAGCTCACCTCTTCCTTTATCAGAGTTCTGAACAAACTGAAATATATACAAAGAAGTGGACCAGGTGGAGCCAAAATCTCATCACCTGATACTTGGTAATGGTAACTTTTTTCCCGCAGCTGTATCATCAAACCTCAGGAAGAAGTGGATTTCTTCTCACCAGTCATGGTTACTCCAGCTGGGGAAGTGTCTCCCCAACTGCAGCCCCTGAAGGCAGTGACAGACCCTGCATAGAAGTTCTAGAAAGAACTAAGGCACCTAAGAGGGCATGCTATCTGCAGGTAGGCCAGTTCCCAAGAAAGAAAGAGGAGAGGATGGGCTGCATGTGCCCTCTCTCTCTTTCCAAGCCAATAACCACTAGTTACCAGCCACTAGTGAGTGAAGGAATGGAGATAAGACAGGGGTGTTTCCCCATGCAAGGAAACATCAGGAGGAGCTATCAGTATGTCCCCCTAATAAATAGCGCTTCTGTCTCAGGGTTGGAGGGAGGATTGTGATGCAGTATAAGTGGTAGTGCTTGATGCGTAAGAGTCAGTCACAAGGATTATGATGTAATTTAGCAGTTCTAAAACCTGGTCACCCACTAGAACATTATAAGAACTCATTACAAAACATATTTTCCTGGATCCCTACTATAGGGGTGTCATTCAGACAGGGCCTGGGAACCAAAAAGACCTGAAATTCTACAGCATTCAAGGGAGGAAGCAGCTGATGTCTTGGTCCCTTAGATTTAGATTATTTAAGCCAGAGAGACAGGGTATCAGGCAAATCTCTTTTGGTCACCAGTTATAGAAACTAACACGGACCACTTACTACAGGGGGACATGTACTGTGGAAAAGAGGTGAGGGGCACGTGCTGGAGAGGAACTGGCCCCAGGAGCCAGCAGTATGCTCTCTTCACTGTCCTTTCTGCATTCTCAATGCCCGGTGCCATCTTTTGTCTGTGTTTCATGCACATGGTAAAAAGCAGATGAATTCTGCACCAGGCACAAAGGGATCTGGTCTGGGACCAGATGACGTAATGGTTATGCCTCTGGACTCCCACGTATGGTTCAAGTTTTGGATCCTGTGGCTTAAAACTCACGCTGGGTGTATGTGCGTGTGTGCCCAAGATCCTGAGAGAAGAATGGAGGAGAAAGGATTGTAGCATGGCTACCCCCCTTAGGGGTGGGGTGATTTCCCACTTTCTCTGGCTCTGGCTCTGGCGAGCACACACACCCTATAGCAAAAATCTCTCTCTAAAATAAATAAATAAATATAAAAATGAAAGGATCTGATCTCCAGACACTGAAAGCTCGTTAACACTCTCTCAGTCTCCGTTCTAAATTTCTAAGACAGAGAATCTGATCAGGCCAAGTCAGGTCTGCAGTGGCCACTAGGTGCAAGGCTGGGGACTCGGGACCCAAAACTCCATCTTTGTGAGGATATGTCAGAGAGAGAGAACAATTCTCAGAGAAAAGAATTCTATCTCATGCTTAGTGAATACCTAAAGTCTACTAGAAGCTGATATTCCATGTCCATATTTTTGAAATTGCTTTTCCTCATAACCAGAAAATAAAAAAAGGAAACCTTGTGAATTTAGGTGTCTGATAAAGATTTTCTTTAATTTTCTAATCAATATTTAGAATCCATTTCATTAAAATACTGTCTAAATGAAATCCTTAAGATTAGGCCTCCACTGTTTACTTGGAATGGTTAGAAATCTCAACTCCTTTGGAGAAGATGCATCTCCTCAAATATTCAAGAGGGCTTCTACATGCTTTCTTCTAGGGTGAAGAGGGTCTCTTCAAAGAAGACATTTTCTGGAAGTGAATGTCAAATCTACCCATTTTTTTTTAATGTATCCATCTCCTGGACCACAAGTTCTTCTAAATCTCATTCATCCTATCACTTTTACACCTGCTACAGTTCCTGGCTCAGAGTGACTCCCCAATATGTATTTGCTGACTTTAGGAATTAATAGTGAAATAATATAACACTTAGTGAGAAGTCGACATGTGGTAGGAAATGATGCCAGGAGAGAGCCCCAAAATGCAGGATTTCTGTGCTTTCTGGGATGAGAGTCCCTGATTACCTTGCTGGGTTCAGGGGAAGGAAAGAGAACTCTCAGAGACTTGGCTGTGTGAAAAGCAGGCCCAAGAGTGAGGGCTAGAAGCCTCATCACTCACAAATTGATTCTGCTTCAGGTCTCCCTCTGTCCCTTGGCATCCCTGTGTTTACCTCAGCTGCTCAGATCCCTCCTTCTCACTATAAGATGTGCTTGAGTCATGGGAGGCAGGAGTGTTACTTCTCAGAGTTGTCAACTGGCAGCTGTCATAGTGTCTTCATAGGAAGGGGGGCTATAGAGTTCTTTTATGAATGTTTCTTTTAATTCTAGTGAAACAAGACCTTAGACTTCACAATCCATCATTCTACTGTGAAATCAATATTATAGGGTTCAAATATCTTTATCATGACAGTGTTTCATGCTAAAAATGTATTTTCCTATACTTCCTAACCTCTAAAATAATTTTTAAAATAGCTTTGGCATGACAGTCACCTGACAAATGAAAACACAATGTAATGAAATGGCACTTTATGAATTTAAATGGAAGCAAATATTTGACATGCACCATTTAAATTAATTTGCTGTTCAATGTTCTGCTGTTTTGATAGCAGGTGAGCTTTGTTTTATCATATGTTTACCACACTGGGCTCTAAGACTTGTTGGGGAAGAACTAGAAGCTGAGGGATCAAGGGAGGCCTGATTTAGAGAGTCCCACAGGTTCACACTCTAGTTTCATTGGCAGTAAAAGTTGGCTGAATTTGGACAGGCAGTTGCTTTACAAAACTACTGCATCCACTTCACAAGACTAAAGTGGGATACTCTCCTTGCTGGAGGCATTTTTGCCTTATGTATAAACCTCTAGTTTCTTTTAAAAATCCTAAACCAGTCCCAATGTGCATTCTATATAAATTCTAAACTGAACAACTGTTCATTACACTGTAAAAAAAACAATCTTTTATACTTTCTAGAAAGACAATCTGCCAGTTCTTGGGTACTAATACTGTCAATGCATGGGAAACTAAGGCCCAGAGACATCCCCTAATGTCTTAGCAGGACTTTTTAAGGAAAAACGTGCCAACTCCTGAATTTATAGACTAAACTTGATTTTCAATGAGAAAATCATACTGTTTTGATGTAATCAACTTGTCTATTTTGCAGTTTTCTGAATCAGTAACTGGTAGAGCCAATAGCTTAGAGTTTACTAAGGTTTGTAGTTATAGAAGTGATGTTTGACTAGTTACGGTTAGTTTAACATGACCACTAGCCAGGTACAGTGATCTCTGTCCAGAAAAGGGGACCCAGAACAATCATGATAGTACAGCTGATCACTGTGGAAAGATTATGATCACCACAGGATAGAGATAGTTGATTATGAGTCACAATCAAAAATCATACATAACGTCTGCGCATATAGATGGTAACTTGTGGTGTCTTCTTTTTTTTCCCCCGTTTTGGATAAAGGGCTTCACAGCTTTTAGGATCAAGTGTACTTTAAAGATGAGGATGTAATTTACAGACAAACTAAAGATCTGGATTTAGGGGAGATAAATACTTTTTTTTTTTTTTGGAGAGGTTTTTGCTTTAGGGCGCGTGTGCTCGCCAGACAGACAGAGAGAGACAGAGAGACAGAAAGCGAGAAATCACCCCCCGGCGGGATGGCCACGCCACAATCCCTTCTCCTCCATTCTCCTCTCGGGATCTTGGGCACACATGCACACGTGCCTGGCGTGAGTTTTAAGCCACTGGGTCCAGGACACGAATCGTGGTTGACTACATGGGAGTCCAGCGACATAGCCATTACGCTAACTGCTGGTCCCAATAAATACATTTTAAAAAGGAATCTCACACACATACACAGATAACGGATAACCTGTCTTCACCATTTGAAAAATTTTAATTCCATTCATATAAAAAATAAATGAGAAAATACAGTCTATAATGACCTCTGACCCAGAGATCTCTATGTTTAACCCTGTATACAATCTTCCTTGGTCAGAAAGAGTTTAGCTACATTTCTTTCAGACCATCAGCAGTGTGAATTCTTAGCTCTTCACTGTTGGGCTATGTCCTTGGGTCTACTATAAAGGATGCCTTTTTTTTTTTTTTTTTTTTTTTGAGAGATTTTCACTATAGGGCGCGTGCGCTCGCCAGACAGACAGAGAGAGACATTAGAGACAGAAAGCGAGAAATCACCCCCCAGGGGGGATGGTCACGCTGCAATCCCTTCTCCTCCATTCTCCTCTCGGGATCTTGGGCACGCACGCACACGCGCCCGGCGTGAGTTTTAAGCCACCGGGTCCGGGACGCGAACCGCGGTCGACTACGTGGGAATCCAGCGACATAGCCATTACGCTAACTGCTGGTTCCCAAGGATGCCTTTTTTGAAGCCTGTCCTCTATGCCTGGGTTTTTCTCACCCCAGAGTCAATCATCAGAGATGAGGCGGTTTGGAAGGGCCACGAACAAACTATTGAGAACTGAGGGTGGGAGAGTTCTTTAGGTGCCCAGACAACTGTGAAATAACATAAAGGAGATAAGAACCAACAAAATCAGGAGGCAGGAGAAAAACTAGAAGCAGAAGAATACAGTGGATTACATTTTTATCAGCAATAATCTGGGAACAGGCTTTATCATCCAAAGACTATTTTCTCTCCCATCTAGGAATTCAAAAAGAAGAGAGGGAAGGATCAGTTCTACAGCAAAGTTCAGCTTAAGTAACCTTACCAAGTAATTGAAAAAAGCTTTCAAGTATTTGGTTAAAACATTTTTTTTCTTTTACTGATATCAAATAAAACTACTACTGATAGAAGGAGTGAACACCCTTCCTAGGCAAGTCTAGGCATTGGAGAACATTAAAAAGTTGCCCCAAAAAAGTAACGACTCCTGATTTTCTAATAGGAAATGAAAAACGTTTCTGAGTTCGTTCAATAAATACTCTTTAAATAATGTCTATTTAATTTTAAGATACAGTCCCTTCTTTCAAAGAATCTATAATCTACTTCTGAGAATAGGACTGACTCACATCCTCAGAAAATAACAAGAGATAGTTTCTGATCACATGCTCATCTGAGATGCTGAAGGAGTTAGAGGGGAGCAATGCCAGGGAGTAATTTGGAGTACATGACTGTATTAATTAGCTACTGCTGAGTAACAAATTACCTCAAACTAAGTGACTTAAAACAGTAACCATCTAAGAGGAGACACCAAAATATTTATGGAAAAATTGGAGTAATGTAAAAGTGTGTGTTTTTGGTGCAAAAAATATTGAAATTCATGCACAATTTTTCTATAATACTCATTTTCCGGGACCAGCAGTTAGCGTAATGGCTATGTCGCTGGACTCCCACGTAGTCGACGGCGGTTCGCGTCCCGGACCCGGTGGCTTAAAACTCACGCCGGGCGCGTGTGCGTGCATGCCCAAGATCCCGAGAGGAGAATGGAGGAGAAGGGATTGCGGCGTGACCATCCCCCTTGGGGGGTGATTTCTCACTTTCTGTCTCTCTGTCCTCTCTGTCTCTGTCTGGCGAGCGCATGTGCCCTATAGAGAAAACCTCTAAAAAAAAAAAAA
>NW_006160234.1:47245-54960 GCF_000334495.1 Tupaia belangeri chinensis | reverse complement strand
CCCTAAAAAAAAAAAAAAAAAAAAAAAACCATACTCATTTTCCCTGAACTTTTTGGAGGCCCCCCTCCCGCTTTGTAACACCTTACAGTGTCTGAGGACTAGGAATCTGGAAGCAGTTTAGTGGGTTGGTTCAGGTTCAAGGTCTCATGTGAGATCGCAATCAAGCTGTTAGCTGGGGCTGCAGTCATCTCAAGGAGCAACCGGAGAAGAGGATGTGCTTCCATACACACCCATGAGGTTGAAGGAAGGCCTCAGTTACGTGGGCTTTCTACAGGACTGCTTACAATATGGCTTCTGCTAGACCTAGCAAGAGAGAGAACCCCAAGACAGAAACCACAGTCTTTCTATAACCCAATACTGGGAGTAACACTTCACCATTTCTGCCATATTCTATTGGTTAGAAGTTAGTCAATAAATCCAGCCCACACTGCAGGGGAGGCTATTACACAAGGATGTGAATACAAGCAGCGAAGTCACTGGGGATCATTTCTTTTCTTTTCTTTTTTTAAAAATATTTATTTATTTACCTATTTCTTTGTTGTGATTTTCAAGCTGCCGGGTCTGGGACTTGAACCACAGTTGGCCATGGGGGAATCCAGCGCCTTAACCACTACTCCACCTGCTGACTCACTGGAGATCATCCTAAAGGTTGCCCACCACAGTAACCAAAGGTGGTGCACCTAGTGAGAGGTCAGCAAACTACCGTCAGATGGCCTGAAACCTGCTTTTATATATAGAACTTTACCGGACCATGGTCACAGTACTTGTTGATCTATTGCCTATGGTCACTCATGTGCAACAAAGGTTGAGTAGTTTTGACAGAGACTACATGGGTCTGTAATCATATTTGCTATCTTAACCTTTCCAGGAAAAATTTTGCTGGACTTGCTTTAGTATAGTGCTCTCTTCAAAATATGTGTGCATATGAATTCCTAGAGATTGTGTTGTAATGTGGGTTCTGATTCACTACATCCAGGTAGGACCTGAAATTCTGTATTTCTAACAAACTCCCAGGTGATGCTGATGCCGCTAGTCCAAGGACCACACTCTGAGTGGCAAGGCTCTAGAAGACCTTGAAGGAAGAGAAGGTCTTGGGCAGGTGTAGAGGGTCTTCCCAGTGGTAGACGTTGTGTGGGCCTGAGGCAGGGTAGGCTATGAGGATGGAAAGAAAGAAGGCCCAGACATGAGGCAGATTGCACATGACCTTGTGTTCACTTCCTGGGGTTGCCCTAAAAAAGGACCGCAGGCTGGACAACTTAAATAGAAACGTGTTCTCTCCAGTCCTGGAAACCAGAGGTCTAACTCAAGGTGTCAGCAGGTTGGTTCCTTCTGAAGGCCAGGAGAATCTGTTTCAGTCTGCTCTCCTCCCTATATCTTCACATCACTTTCCCTCTATTTATACCTGTGTTCAAATTTCCTCTTTGTCTAAATACATCACTCGTATTGGATTAGGGCCCACCCTAATGACCTCATTTTTATTGAATCACCCTTTAAAGGCCACATTCTGAGGTACTGGAGGTTAGGATTTCAACATATGTACTCCTAGACACAACTCAGTCCCATTGACACTGACTGGCTTCCCAGAGGCCTTGAAAACTTTCCTAACAAAACCTCCTCCTTACAAGACGCAGGGCCATAGCCAGTACAGAAGCAGCTCAGCTCATATGTCCTGAGGTGGGACTGGCCCTAAGTCTGGGCAGGGCGGACCAAGGCAGAGGTGTCAACCAACAGGGCAGGCTGCGCACTCCACACTGAGCAGTCCTGGGGATCAGTGGTGTAGCAGATGTGGGGTGGAGCAAGCAGCTGATCCCCTGAGGAGGCAGGCAGGTCAGCAGGCAGCATGTGTGGCAGAGGACAGGAGCTGCTGAGGGGAGAGGGTGGGAGAGAATGGGAGAGAAGAGACAGTGGCAGCTGCAAAGAGTGTAGACACTAGTGAGCTGGTTTCACTGCTGACCTGCCCCCCTCTGCTTGCTGGAGGGATTATCCCTCCTCTTGAATCATTGGTGTTTCCATCTAAGTACTACAAGGACCTACCTTGTAGTACTATCAGGAATAAAGAGATAGTGCTAGGCCTTGAACACTGGTTGAATAAAAAAGGAATAAAAAAGGAATCACAGAAATATGAAATATTAAATATGCTAGTTGAGCCATCCAAGTCAAGAAAGATTTTTCACCCTAGAAAATGAAACTCTATTCAAAGGCCATTACCTCTAGGACCAGTACACTTATGAGCAAAGCTAGCACGAATGTTCAGAGTTCTTGGGTATCAGCCCTCCTAGTACACCTCACTGTCAGCTGAGCCCATCACAGCCTCCACAATTAAGGCCATACCTTGCATAAGGCTTTTGAAGACTAGAGCCCTTGCTGAACCTGTCAACTTGACATCCTATCCAAAAGTACGTCCCATACAGACACTACTTTGCCTAGTTCTGATTACATTAGGCTTTTTACCATGCAACAGATTACTAAAAAAGGCAGGCATGGGAACCAGCAGTTAGCGTAATGGCTATGTCGCTGGACTCCCACGTAGTCGACCACAGTTCGCGTCCCGGACCCGGTGGCTTAAAACTCACGCCGGGTGCGTGTGTGTGCGTGCCCAAGATCCTGAGAGGAGAATGGAGGAGAAGGGATTGCGGCGCGACCATCCCCCCGGGGGGTGATTTCTCGCTTTCTGTCTCTCTGTCTCTCTCTGTCTGTCTGGTGAGTGCACATGCCCTATAGCAAAAACCTCTACAAAAAAAGAAAGGCAGGCATTGCTAAAAACTTTCTGCCTGCCTCTTCTTTCTTCCTTTTCATCTCCTCCTTCCTCCCAGGATCTGTTACAGGAGGTTTTTTCCCCTTAATTTACTCTGTGCAAATTGCTCAGCTTGAATACTGTTATTTCACGACTCCATGAATGGAGTGTCATGAGATTTCAGCCCACTCGCTCTACACGCAGTGTTCATTCTGCTGAGAGAGAACTGCCCTTACAGAATGGAAGCCAAGACCTATCTGCCCCAGGCCCAAGGCACCTTGTAAAATACCTAATCATGCAGTTTCTCATTTGTACAGGCATTTACAGTTTCTAGAGCACAATCATCACTATCAGCTCATTTACATAAATACCACTGAAAAAGACATAATACCTTTCATCTGCACAGCCCTTTTTCCTTTTACCAAGTACTTTCATATATATTACCTAATTCATAGATAATATATGATAATGTAATACTCTAAAAATACATTGATTCCTTCCATATGAATAGTGCTATTACAATCCATTACTAAAAGCAGACATGAGCCTGCCGGTTCCTTACACTCTGAGTGCCAAGGCATAGGCCTTCTTCTTGGTTGGGATTTTATCCTTAGGGCCTGCTGCTGTCAGAATGCAGTCTTGCAGATGTTCCTTCAGCTGGACCTTCTCATATTAGAAGGTTTCCCTTCCTTCAGCCATGGGCCTAGTGGCTCTATCCAGGGCTTTGGTTTCCCAGCATGCACAGCATGCCTGCCACAGAGCCTGCACAAGGCTCTGTCCATGAAGGAGCAGCTGCAGCAGGGCATCCTGCTTCTCTAACTCCCACAAGTGAGCAGCCTGAGATCTGGGGTTGGAGGAGCACATACTGGGTGCAGTCCATGACACTGTCTGGGACCCAAGTCCTGCTCTATATTTAGGGAATGATTACAGAACTCGATTAAACTGGAAGGATACCATCGGTTCATTCAGTAGGTTCAATGCATCTGGTATCCTTGGTAATCCTTACCAAGGGCATATTGGATCATGTTCTCTATACCTTTTGCTCTTTTCTGCCCTCCAACTCTGCACCCGAACCACACTAATTTACTCCACTCCACCCCCACACATGAAACGACAATCTCATCTCCTCTGGGTTTCTACAGAACTAGTCTCTCTGTCTGTAGCCCTCCTGCCTCATCTTTTGTCATGCTCTTATTCACTGCTATAGACTAGATTTCCTGGAAATACACTCTAGGCAAGAAGTAGGATGTAGACAGTTGATTGGGAGAACTCTGAAGGGATTGGCCTTGAGGAAGTGGAGGATATGGGATTGAGAGGAAGGAGGTGCCGACTCATAATATGGCTTTAACTGAGGACTTGGTTGACCCCACAGGGAGTTTTGTGGCTGGGATGACCTATTGGAATTGTCTCAAAATGAGGCAAGGGTCCAGGCAAGGGTCTTTTGTATCCTTGCAAGATCCGGTGAAGGGAAAGTTTGTATGGGAAGTTTCTTGTGGCTCAAGGCATTTTTTTAAAGAGATTTTTGCTATAGGGCATGTGTACTCGCTGGACAGTCTAAGAAAGACAGAGAGACAGTAAGCAAGAAATCACCCCCTATGGGTGATGGCCACACCCCAAACCCTTCTCTTCTAGTCTCCTCTTGGAATTTTGGGCACACACACACATACACACCTTGGTGTGAGTTTTAAGCCACTGGATCCAGGACTCGAACCACAGTCAACTACATGGGAGTCTAGCAATGTAACCATTACACCATTTGCTGGTCTTGCTCAGGGCATTTTTGAAAGCAGGGCACAGCTGCAAGCCTTTAGGAGCCAATAGTCTCAGAACAGGGTACAAAGAGTCTCGCCTGAAGAGGGCTTCTGAACAGAGCATCCCAATAGCATTATACTAAGCAGTTTCCAAATTTTGCTCCATAATAGGGTTACCTGAAGAGCTTTTCAAAATCTTAATGCATGGGTCACACCTTATGTCACTTACATTAGACTCCCACTCTGGACATTCTGACTGAAGTAGCCTAACATGCAGCCTGGTATGGGAAATTTTTAAATCTTTCCAGGTAATTTTAATGTATAGTAAAATAGGGTTTGGACTCATACCTCTGTGCTTCAGAAATCAACAGAGAAATTTCTTGCAATGTTAAACTCTTCCTGACCACAGAACTGTGTCATATTCTCCCTCCTGCGTACCTACCACACTGAATTATAATTGGGCATTGTCTATACCCACACCAGGCTGACCACCCTGAAGTCAAGAATCGTGCCCTAGCCTCTGTCATGGTCCATACTTTAGCACAGTACTTCACGGTGCTGAATGTATGATAGGAATTATGAATACACAAATGAATAGGCAATATATTAATGAATTAATGATTTAGGCATGAATATATGACAAAATGAGAGAGAAACAAGGATGAAAAAAAATTAATTAATTAGGGAACCAGCAGTTAGCGTAATGGCTATGTCACTGGACTCCCACGTAGTCGACCGCGGTTCGTGTCCCGGACCCTGTGGCTTAAAACTCACGCCGAGCGCGTGTGCGTGCGTGCCCAAGATCCCAAGAGGAGAATGGAGGAGAAGGGATTGTGGCGTGACCATCCCCCCTGGGGGGTGATTTTTTGCTTTCTGTCTCTATGTCTCTCTCTGTCTGTCTGGCGAGCGCACGCGCCCTACAGTGAAAATCTCTCCAAAAAAAAAAAAAAAGAAATTAATTAATTAAAGGAAAGAAGGATGTAAAGGAGGATGTTAAGGAGAAGGAAAAAAAGAAGCCAGGGACTTCAATTTGCAGTCCTTAGCTGGAAGTATTTGTTTTCTACTGTTGCATAACAAATAATCACAAACAGTTGCTTGACACAACACCCATTCATTATCTCACAGTTTCTAAGGTTAGTTTCTGGACATGGCAGAATGGAGTCCTCTTTTCAGGGTCTTACAGGCTTAATTAATGTGTCAGCTGGGTTGAACTCTCATCTGGAGCTCAAGATCCTTATCCAAGCTCATTCAGGTTGTTGGCAGAATTTAATTTCTAAAGGCTAAAGGACTAAAGACCCTGTTTTCTTGCTGGGTACTGGGCGAGGGACCAGTTTCATCTCTTGAAGTGCACCCCTAGGTCTTCACTATGGTCACATCCATATTCCATTCACAACACAGTTGTTTATATTTTTAATGTTATACATTTTGGCTGTTTGTTTTCTTCTAGGTCAATAAGAGAGTGTACTTGGCACCACTTTATTTTTTAAGGATTTTTTTTTCTCATAGAGCATGTGTGCTCATCAGATAGTAGAGAGACAGAGATACTGAGAGGAAAAGTGAGAAATCAACCCCCTCCGGGTGGGGAGGGCCACACTATTATCCCTTCTCCTCAATTGTCCTCTTTAGATTTGGGCATGCACACACATACATGCCCAGTGCAATATTCAAGCTGCCAGATCTGGGACTCAAACCATGATCAGTCATGTGGGAGTCCACCACTTGAACTACCATGCCACCTGCTGGCCTCATGCTTCACCATTTTTTAAAGGCTCATGTGATTAGGTCAGATCCATTTAGAATAATCTTCCTTTTGAGTAACTCCAAGTCAACTGATTTGGGACCTTAAATACATCTGCCTAATTCCTTTTGCCATGCAATGCAACAAAGTCATGGGCATGATTTTTCCACCGTATCTATAGGTTTCTCACCACACTAAAGGAAAGGTATTAAACAGGGTGTATACACCAGCTGGTGAAATGCTGAGGCCATCTGGGAATCCTGCCTAAGACCAGCACAAACTCATTGTCATTCTGCCTTGCTTTGTTTTTCTTTTTTGCCCATTAGGAGTAGGCAACTATGTCTTTGCCAAGATCACATTTAACAAGCTGTGCAATTGCTAAAAGGAGAAAGCCAGGCAAAGGACTAGACATCCTTCTACTCTATACCTATTCTGTCCAGCCCCTTTGAACAGGACGACTCCCCTTCTGTGACATGGTCTTAATCAGGCTTTTCTAGGGCATGTGCATTCCTGGCTCTGCTGCCACCCTGCAAGTAGCCTTCTTTTCCTAATTTATTTTCAGCCCTGAAGCAGAGCTCAGAGGCAGCATCTGGTTCTGCTTTTAAAACGAAGTTCTAGCTGAGTCAAATAGAGAAGCACAGATGTCAAATATACACTTGTCCACAAGGTCACCTAGCAACAGCCCAGCCTTGGTTCTTTCCTGCCCACACAGCCTCCTATCAGCTTCCTTCATTGTCACCTCACAACTTCTATCCACCTGGGCCAATTACAGGGTCCTGGAGTCATGGGGTCTGTAGCTAAGTCAGAGTCACTGAACTTTGGAGGTCCCTCTAAGCCCCAAATCCACATAGAAATTCTGCATTCATACAAGGACAAAATCTGAGGAGAGTGTGACCTGTAAGGCCTGAACTTCACCTTTTAGCTTTCTCTTTCTGGCAAGCGAAGGGTCTGCCTGCAACCTCCTGGGCTCAATATTCATATCTAGGAACTCAAGTGACCATGTCATAGTAGAAGCTAAACTGTCCTAAAAAAATTCTACTGGAAAAAGTGACTCCTTTATGACCCATCCCTACCCCTCCCCACCCCCGCCTTGGTGAGAAGGCAGCCCTAGAACTCCCCCAAGGCTGTTGATTACCTTGGTTGTTCTTCCTATTTTTATTCGAATGTCAGGAAGATTGATATTTTTGTGGAACAAGAATCAGCATCTTATAGAGGGGGCAGAAAGTGAAGTCAAAACTCTCCTCAGCTGATGAGAAGGGCTAGGGACCAGCAGTTGGAGCAATGGCTATGTCGCTGGACTCCCATGTAGTCAACTGTGGTTTGAGGCCCGGACCCAGTGGCTTAAACTCACACCAGGCACGTATGTGTGCATGCCCAAGATCCCAAGAGGAGAATGGAAGAGAAGGGATTGTGGCATGGCCACCCTGGGGGATGATTTCTCGCTTTCTGTCTCTCTGTCTCTCTCTTTCTGGCAAGTGCACACACCCTATAG
>NW_006160234.1:34537-46849 GCF_000334495.1 Tupaia belangeri chinensis | reverse complement strand
CCTTTTTTGGACAGTGAACGACCCCTAAAAAAAAAAAAAAAAAAAAAAAAAAAAACTCTCCCCCATCCCCAAAAAAAAGGGCTAGACAATGGCCGTAATCATAGGCGTTGTGTTTTCTGGGGTATTTTCACTTCCAGACATTTCACTATGTTGCATCATAATTTGTGCTTGTCTAATCAGTTCAATCTTAGTCTAAAAACTGGTCATAGTCGCTATGTAGTAGATTGACAAGAAGTAGGGGTGGGGGGATGAAAGGAGGTAGGTAGAGAAGACAGGAATACTTCCTGCTAAGAGAAACCACACACATACATAAAAAGCTCAGGTTCTTCCTTCACCCCAAGCCATCTATTATCCCTCTCTGAAAGAACTTGGAGGGCACATTAAGCAGGACATTGAAAGGATCTGATGGCTATGAGAGGTATCACTGATTATCCAGTTACGGAAAGCAATTCGCGTGTTAGTCATTTCCCCCAGGAGACCCTAGCAGAGAGGAGGATCTTCAGGGCACGGGACACAGAGACATAGGAAGCATGCCATGACTGCTAAAACTGGGGGCCCAGAGTCTGAGGAGTCCCAGAAGAGAGGACATGAAAGAAGTTCAACAGAGACAACGAATACAGCACACACCTAGATTTTAAAATTCAGCCAGTGGCGCAGAGAAAGCAAAGTGACAGGCCCAGGAGAAGGAAGAAGATGGGTCAGCTCTAGTCATCTCCACATGGGGAGCCCAGCTTCACCATCCTACGTCTGATGAAGGTGGCTATTAGAGCTTTGCCAGGCTCATACTAAACACTCAAAAATGTCCATTATTGTTATCATAATTATTATTATTGCTCATGAGGCATGCTTTCCTTTGTTATTTTTAATTGAAGGGGAGGACAGTGCCACTTCCAATTTCTACTCTGAAGAAATATTCATCTGCCTCTTTTGTACACATTTGGAAAGGAAAAGTCAATGATAAAAACAACAGCAAAAAGCTAGACACTGAAGTTGTGATTGGAGATCCCACATGAGATCAGCCTTGAAGAGGCCAGAGCCTGAGGCATTTGCCTGCGGTATGGCGACTCTCACAGGCTTTGCTTCCAGTTAATGTTGCCTCTGCTGTTGTTTTTCTTTTTAATTATGATCAAGTGACCTTGTTACATAAAGTGTGGTTCCCTAAATATGAGCAACAGAAGGCTGAGCAAACAGAGTTTAATGCCATCATTAAATGCAGCCTACGATCACATTATATGGCACATATTATTGATAGATGATGATACTAGTAGCTAACGTGCTGCCTGGTAATAGGCCATGCCAGATTAGCAGTTCCCCTGAGTTACTACTCACAGTGTTACTATCTGTAGTTCAGTTTCGAATCCCTTCCTACTTGCACTCACAGTTAGCTCTCCAGCACCTATGAACACCTTTCACGGTGTTTTCTCCGTCTCCACATTCCCTCTCTGCTGAGCTTCAAACCAGGCTTGAAGTGTCCCTGCCCATTCTAGGGAGACAAACACAAGAATGGTACAAGGATTGAAGAGAGTACCATAGTTACACAACATGAGCTGCAAAAACAAATACATATTGCATCGTAAAAGTCTATTCAGCACTCAGAACATTCCACTATGACTCTTCTTTGTCAGTGGTCAGTTTTCTTCCTCATGGTGAATAAGAGTCCAAAATGTCTTCCTCTTTCTGATAGCTCTACCATCTCTTGACCTGAAGAATCCTCCACATCCATCCGGCAGATGAGAAGAAAGACACACCAATGTGCCCTCCTTGGCTTGGGAGGGACACACATCCTCCTGCAAGCTCTTATCCTATCAGCAAGAATTTCCATGGGTACCAAGACTGGAAAGTGTAGCCATGGAGAAGCAGCTGCTTCTAGCAACAATGTCATACTCTGCCAGAGATTGGACACGTTTTTTGTGGATAGTCAGTCACTTGTGTTACAAGGCATTTAACAAGACCCATGCCAGACCTGCTTGGTGTAAGCTCTAGTGATTATTACCTAATACAAGCACTGGAGAATCCAAGGAACCAGCTAATATTGCTGATGAGTGCCTAGGGCAGAGAATGTGCCTAAGCCCCAGGGAGCCCCAGAAGCCTGTTTTCTTGCATCAGGTAGAAACCGATTATTCCTACCAGACAGTACAACACAATAGCACAACAGCAGCAGCTCCGGGCACCACCATCCAGTCTCAGAACCTCCATGAAACACAAATGCCAATTTCATCACCCTTTATAGCAAAACCTTGTTAAGTAGATATTGGTTTATCCAAGAGAATGCACAATTGAAAGCAATTGTTGTTTCCCAGCTAACTGGATACCCTGTCATGCTCCAGTAAAAATATCAGATTATCTGAACTAGTTAATTCAAAATCCATTCTCCTTGGTCCCTTGCCTTTCAAATTAATGACATTTGCTGAAATTGACGGCAAGAGAAAGGGAGCTGGAGCAGGCAGAGTGCACTCGATCCCTGGAAGTCAGTGGCTCTGCTCCCACATGCAAAACCTGAGGGGAAGCAGTAGGAAGAGGAGAGGGCTGGCTGGCCATAAAGTATACGTTCTGGAAAATCAGATTTTAAGTACAATTTTTCCCCTGAAGGACTCCCAAAAGGAACCAAGGAGGAAAAGAAGGATGTCGGGGACCGCTGTGCAATTAGTATCACAATGAAGAAATTCAGAGACAGGTATTGGGGAGCTTTGTTCTGCTGACTCTCCCCTCTAAACCCTTGATCTAGGCAAGCTCCGTATGAAGTCCAGAACCCTGAGAGGCAGCAGAGTGCTGTGGCTCCACCCTTAAACAGCTGGGCAAATGTGGCCCCTTTGTGCTCTCAGTTTCCTCATCTGTAAATGTCAGAGTACCCACCTTGCAGGGGCACTATAGGGTTAAGAATATTCACATTTGTAAAGTGTATGGAGTGGCCTCCAGGACCCCATAAACCACACAGAGATGTCTATGAATAAAATTTTTAAAAAGAGCTGGATTAAAGCCGCTGCACCCCCTATTAATAGCTAGGGGACCTTGAGCCAGTTCATTTAACCCCTGAGCCTGTTTCTTGTTTGTAAAATGTGGATCATTTTATGGCCTCATACAATAATCTCCCAGTTGGTGAGATGATCTGAAACTGTGAACGTGCACATGCCTTGCTCTATGCCTGGCAAAGAATTGATAGTTAATAAATGCTAAGTGCTACCTCGAGCTGAATGTTTAAAGTATTCCCAGATCCCAGCAAGACAGAAAATGAGAGACTTCAGTTAATAGTGCCAGGGAAGCTCCTGCATATGGCAGCCCCGAGTCACTGAGAAGTATGTGTGCCAGCCAGCACTTTAATTTTTACTTATTTTGCAGAATAAGGAGCCATGTGTGTGCTAAGCTCCCACCCAGGTTATTAGGAAGACATATGTAGCACATCAACACAGATTGGCAGGGTGGGAAAACAAGGAGAAGTTTGGGAATACCTGGTGAAAGGTATTTAAATAAGCGAGATGAATTTGGCTTCAACAGACCTCAGTGGTGCATATCCTGGAGTATTGAAATAGCACAGAGATGCAGCTACCATTTTTGAGAATCTGTGTGAATCGGGCTCTCAAAAATAAGAGCGATGAGTCTTTCTATTTTAATAGCAGGGAAATGCATAAGAACATGAACTTCTTTATGTAGAAAAACAATGCAAAGACTTCCTAACATCAATTCCAAAATGCCTCGAAGAGAGTAGGATGTTAAACATCAACCAGCAGGATGTCTCCCCCGAAGTATAATCCAGTATCTTGCTGTGGCATGGTGACAGGATGTGGGGAAGTGACAGGATGTAATATTCAGGGACGGTAGCAAGCTTCTGTATTCTGCTTCTCTTCCTGAATGAGTTCGAAGAGATAGTTTAGGAGTGTGAGGATTTATGTGACTGCCTATATAAATGCCTGCTGCAGGTCCCTGCTCAACACAGACATACACAGCTTCTCTGGCATTGTGCTTATAGCACTATCTCAACACAGGAGTCCACTTAACCAGTGTATAAAGGCCAGGGAATGTGTCAAGAGTGGGCAGCTGCAGGGTGTCCACAGTCCCTGAACCTGTATAGTCCAGCTAGAGAGAAGAACAACAAACATTTAGTAAAGTTTCCTGGATATTTAGATATCCCCCTGTGGACCAAAGTGGGAATATTACACAAAGGAAGTTCAGAAAATGTGCTCTGAATAGTATTTTGCTGCCCTAGTAAGTCTAAGCTCCTGGATAGCAGGGATCATCTTCTCTATCTTTGTGTCTTAAGAATACCTTTATTTCATTCATTCAGGATTCAGTAAGTACTTACTATTAACAAAATACTGTGTAATCATTAGTTAGGCTACAATAGAATTTTTTGCTCTGAGGACCTCAAAAATCACTTCAAATATCATCTACTAAAGTGAGGTGCTGCTTCCTCCTCTGAAGTCCCATAGTGCTTTGCACTGATTAATGAACACTGTATGAGGGGTCATCAAGAAGTTCACAGAAAATGTATATTATAAAAAAGCTATCGGGACCAGCAGATGGCATAATGACTACATCACTGGATTCCATGTAGTTGGCCGTGGTTCAAGTCCTGGACCCGGTGGCTTGAAACTCATGCTGGGTGCACGTGTGTGCATGCCCAAGATCCCGAGAGGAGAATGGAGGAGAAGGGATCGCAGTGTGGCCAATCCCCTTCGGGGGGGGGTGATTTCTTGCTTTCTGTCTCTCTGTCTCTGTCTTTCTGGCGAGCACACATATCCTATAGCAAAAACGTCTCAAAAAAAAGCTATGCATGGATTTTTTTTAAAAATGGCACCAAAATAAACTCATACTTTAATTCCATTTACCCTGGAGCTTTTTTTTTCTTTTGAGAGAGATGTTTCCTATCGGATGCACTCTCCAGAGAGACAGAGAGACAGAAAGCAAGAAATTACCCCCAGGTCATACCACAGTCCCTTCTCCTCCAATCTCCTCTCAAGATTTTGGGCACACACGCATACGCACCTGATGTGAATTTTAAGCCTCCCGGTACAGGACTCAAACCACAGTCAACTACATGGGAGTCCAGCAATGTGACCATCTGCTGATCCCTATCCATGAACATTTTAAAGTCCCCTTGTATGCAATGTGTCTGTCCCTCTTCTGAAGAGGACTGTGAATTCTTGAAGGCAGTCAGGGAAGATAATTAATCTCTTCAACTTTCTCTGGCTTACCATATGTTACCAAAAAGGCAATCCATAAATAGTTGTCGAATAAATGAATGAACATGCACAACAGTGAGAAAGGAGAGAAGGAGTATGAGTGACCTTCATACCTGTTTGAGGCACTTTGAGTGGCCTTAAACACATGGACAGGACTCGGGACCTGCAGATGGAGTAGTAGTTACTAGACTCCCATGTAGTCGACTGCAGTTTGAGTCCGGACTTGGCGACTTAAAGCTCACACCGGGCACGTGTGTGTGCATGTCCAAGATCCTAAGAGCAGAAAGGAGAAGGGATTGCAGCATGGCCATTCCTGTTGGGAAGTGATGTCTTGCTTTCTGTCTCTCTGTCTCTCTGGCAAGCACACAAGCCCTATAGCAAAAAATCTCTCAAAAAAATCAAAACAAAACAAAAACCCATGGACAGGACTCACCTAGGTCCCATGCCTTACCTGTCTTCACCTCCTGTGAAGTATAAGGGACTTAGATTTATTAGAGGAAAGAATATCCTGACACTGAAATGTTTTAGACCCCGTGCTCTCCCCTCCTCCAACAATCTCTCCTCTGGAGTCTGATATCATTATCTGAGACATTGTCCAGACTCCATTAAGGTTCCTAGGATTTAATGGCAAAAATAGAACAGATACATGACATGTCACCCGCAACAACAGAGCAAATGGATCACCAGCGGGCGTTTGAGGAGCCATAGGACTTTTTAGCATTCTGCACATAGCTAGATGTAAATGCAAAAGTGATAAATAAGCAGGCGACCGGGAGCCCAGTGTCAGATACCTGCCTGCTCCACAGGTCTGCTCGCGCCCACCTGCCAGCCAGTGCTCAGTACGGTGACTGCCCTACAGACACTTGTCCTCCCCATGCAGACAGGCGGTTCTCTGGTCAGAGAGCTGCACTGCAAATCACCCCCAAAGCGAATGCAAGATCAATGCTCCTCTCAGGCTGACCTTTCCTGACCAGTCTGCTGCTGTAGAGGCACATCGTCATGGTGCTGGGGACTATGAATCAGCTCCTGCCCCAAATTAACATTCAGACAGAGGCCCTGGTGATGAATATTTTAATATAATGTTTACTGTTTACCCACATGAATGGAAAGAACTTGCATCTGCCACTGCCACCTGTGCCCACAGAACTGTAGCCCAAACAGCCACATCCCCAGAGAGCCCAGCTGTGCTGAGGAGAGAGGGGCGGGCAGCTGGGCAGGGCAGGACAGAAGAGGGGAGGGAAAAAGAGCCAGCTCAGTGACAGAGGCTGGCAAAGGGATGAGGGGTGGGGCAGGGGACACAGACTACAGAGGTCGGAGGAGACTCAAGACAGAATATGAAGGCAAGAGGGAGACCCAGGAGAGCAGCTGATAACAAAGAAAAGTTGGGGGTGGGAGGGCGATAGTCAAGAGAGAAAGAAAGCAGGACCCCTGGGCTGAGAGTGAATTCCATTTGACCCAGATCAGAATGGACAGTGAGAACAGAAACTGCCTGGCGCAGGTGTGCAGGGCACCCTGTTCAAGTTGGTGCGGCCATTTGCAGCCACATGGCCACATACACAGCCATCTCCAAGACACCAATGCTCTCACAAGGCTGCCCAGGCACTAGTTCACAGGCCTCTACACACCCAGCCTTAGCTTCTCCAGCAGGAAAGGAGGGAGGCTACCTCTAGAAACTGACTGGACATTGGGAATAGAAAGGGTCATTCACAACCTTAGCTCAGAGTACGTTAGTCATGGCGAGGGTGTGGGAGGGGGCCTGGCATAAGCTGTCCTGGCTAGAAAGGTAGTCATTACTTCTTCCACAAAAGTCATTAATAAGCCAGTGGGTGGCCTTCTCTTGGTGGATGTGGGGCAGAGCCAGCTTCTCCCAGCAGAGCACCAGCCAGAGAACAGTCAGGTCTCCTCTCAAGGCTTCACCTCTTCGCACCTGCCTGCTCTATGAGCAGGTATCGGATGGCAAGGTGAGTTTCTCCCCTACAAGACAAACACTTCTAAAACTGCCTTGGTTTTTCTCCTTTTCTTGGATTACATTTTTTGTTAGGTTTGGATCTCTGACAGAATGTAGTTTCAGGACTCATTTGATTTCTACCAGCCCCTTCTCTGGTGATATTTCTAAGTTTCACAGAACTCTAAACTCCTTAAAAAGATTGCTGATTATTTGGGGAAGGAGAGAGGGGGACAGCTATGGTGTATGAGGAAAAGTCACCTGCCTTCAAATGGGTACAGCAGAAAATAATACGTCACTAAGAGGAACACACCAAGTCCATTTTGTGCATGTGTGTGTGCATGTGTGTGTGTCCATGTGCACGTGTGTGTGTGTCTCTCTCTTTCTTTCTTCTCTCATCCCTGTTCTGGGAGTGACCATCTGCCCATCTCTTGTTCCTCCCACTGCCTGTGTCCATTTCCGTACCCTAACAGCCACCCACTACCTGGAATTAACAAGAGTCCTAATAGTATTAATTATACTTCTCAGGGCCCATATGTAGGAACAGATTTTGTTTTTAACTTTTTATTATAGAAAAGTTCAAAAATAGAGTGAGTTGTCAATGAACTCCATGTACCAATCACTCAGCTATAAAAATCATCAACCCTCTTCCATCCAAAACCCCCACTCCCTGCGTACCCCCACACGCCCACATAGGATTTTTTTGAATCAGTTCTAACTTTTCATGCCATTTCACCCATAAATATTCATGTGTGCAGTTTTTACTAGAGCAGTATCCCTCCAAACTCTCTGCAAAGCCCACTTGGGCCATGGTGTATATCTGCCTTTGCGGATGGCAACTCCGTGACCCCTCGTCTTTTCGACACATGCATCTCATCATCTGCCCTTCTCAGATAACCATTATTAGAAACAAATCAGCACCCCAGACCATGGACAGCGTCATTCCATGCCTTGAGCAAGTTCTTGTCTTTGTTTCCAGAAGAAATCATTTTGTAAGCAAGGCAGCCTATCAGAAAACACACCTGTGTGCCAGATGTGCACAGCTGCACATGAGCAACTGCCGATCCATCTGCAGAACTGCCTAAACAAGGGAGGCATGCGATCTGATCATCAAATGACTCTTGTAAATGTTAGCAGCAACATGTAATATTAAAAAATAACAGACAACACAAACTTGGACTTTCTCCAGAGGGAAAACCTGAAAAAGAAATGCTCTTTTTTTCCCTCCAGAAATTTGATAAAATCCTTTCATTGAGCAAGAAAACAAAGTTGGTAATGCAACTGGTAACTAGGAAATCTGATTGTGGGCCCCTCATCCACTTACCATTACTGGTCCTTAGCCCATTGGGAATGGCCTTCCCTTACATGACTTTCAAATAATTCAAGCTATCAACTATCAAAATACTTGTAGTTTAAAATTCTGGGCCTAGAAATTTAAATATAAATTCACAGATGCTTATATTATGATAGAAAGTCCATTATTTGAACTAAGAAGGTCTGGATACTCCCACTAACTTGTGTGATCTTGAGATAATTACTTCAATGCTCTAGGGTTTGTTTTCTCAGCTGCGAAAATGAGTAAGTCATCATAGTTTAGTCTCTCTCACTTGTAAGTAGGTAGAGAAGTCAGGAGGTGAAATGCTAGAAGGATACTGTGAAAAAAAGAAACAAATTAATACTTGAATTTATTATGTTTTAAATATATTCATATATCATAGATAGAAAATATGTCTTTTGGTTGAAGTTGAAAAAGATGTTTGTGTGTCTGTGTGTGTGTGTATGTGTGTCAGTGTGTGTATGTATATATAAATATAAATATATATAAATGTATATATATATACACACACACACATATATATGGCATTTCAACTTTTTGAAAAATACAAGCAATGATATATACAAAATTCTTATATAAATGTCAGACTCTGAATGGCAAATGCTATTAAAAACTAAAGATATTGACATAAAGATTATTCAGCCCATCATCACCGTTCCTTCTTCAATGTTCACAACATCAAATAATAACTATTACCACCTGAGCCTCAGTGTAATCAGGCCTCCCAGGGAAATGAGACCACAGGGCAGGGAATGCGGTTACTTCCCCAGGAAGGTGCCATCTCCCACTCCCATCTGAGCCCTTCCTAAGTAAATGCCTACACTCAGTCCAGCTTAGTTCAGCAACCATGATTTACATGGAGTTTGAGATGCCACATTCTTTGCATAGATCTTGGAGGTGATTATAGAAACCTCTAATGTTTCCTCACAAGGATTGCAATTAGAGATCATCTGATCTCCATCTGTGGGGTAGATTAGTCATCCTTTGTATGAAATGGCAGAGTACTCGGGACCACAAGAATTATTCACTTAGAAGTGAACCTGCCCTTTGTGAGCAAAGGAGAAGGGACATTGAGCTGGAACTCAAGAGGTTCTGAGTTCTATTCTTCCCTTGTTCTGGGAAACCTTGGACTATTAAATTTGAGAAGGCTTATTTGCTTACCTATTCAGTAAGAATGATCATATCACATTCTTCCGCCCTCCTTGTGTTGCCATGGGATCTAAAATATCATAAAGCTGACAATAAATAAATTAATAAGGTCCTTAATGAATTGAAGCTGTGACACTATGACACATTCACCACTACTCATGCTGGAGAAGACCTTATATTCACTCGTAGGCTCTAATCTTATAAACTCTGAGCCATTCCTTTGTCCTTGGGGCTTCTGTTTTTAACTCCAAGCTCTCCATACTTTTGAGGCTTTTGTTAAAGTGCAGGCACCACTCCTTCCTCACCCCACAACTCTTGCACCATCTACCCTGGGGACCAGTAAAAGCATTCCCTTCTCATTCCCTGTTCCTCCCTTGGTATGCCAGCTTTTCATGGTTACAAGGGATTCTGGGAATTTTATCTTTTTGCTTTTCCTTGAGTGACAAGTGCACTGGCCCATGCCAGCATTTCAATGGCAGATGGGGATCAATATTCAGTACCTTGACCCAAGTGACTTTCTAGGAGAGAGATGCTTAGAAGCATTTGAAGCTGGGCCCAATAGCAAGTCTTCCCAACTTACCACCAAGGACTCTGTAAGCCTCTAAGGACCCCCTGCCCAGCTCCCTGTAAATTAATTTGCAGCCCAGCAGAGAAACTGGGCAGAGTTGTATTGAATCTATTCCCCTCCATTGCCCCTCACTGCATTTCCAAATCACATCTGGCTTCTAGCCTCTCTTCCAACCAGTATTTCATCCTCAGTGGCTATCCTTTCAAGAAATTTAATTTCATCCTCCACTCTCCCCTCCCCACCCAACTTCGCCCATAAAACAGCCCTGGGAATTTCCAAATTCTGACATCATATAAAAACCTCTTTGTTCTGCAAAGTTCTCATTCTCCATGCCTAATCCATCTCCCAGCACCATTCCCAGCAATGCACTGCATGTTCTGGGGGTTTATAGATCTCTCGTTTACTGACTGCTTCTTACAACAGCCTGAAAGTTCAGCCTTTTAAAAATCAATCTGACTCTCTACTCTCCTGCACCTCACCTCACAGTTTGTACACAATGGCAGTCTGGGCACTGAATTCTCCTGAAGATATTATTAGCTCTTATTTTTGGAACCACCCCCAGGCCTGCCAGAAAACAGCTCAGTGCCCTCACAAATGCCCACACGGGCACACTCAGCCATCCACACACTATCCTGCACACACCTCCTGCCCTATTCAGGGGGAGCATTTCTGGAGACTTGAGTGGTAAGCTCAAAAATCTCAGGTACCATCAGAGAACCATAACTAAAATTGTATGATTTTTATAAGTGATCAAGAGAAATAAATATTATCAATAATAATTTAAACAACCATTCAAATGAAGAGCACTATTTTTTTAAAATTGTTTATTTAATTAAATTAATTTATTTATTTTAATTTGACCAGCTAGAGACAGAGAGAGAGAGGGAAAGTTAAAAAGCAAGCTGTCAGGTCCAGGACTTGAACTGCAGTCAGTCATGTGGGAGTCCAGCACCTTAACCAACACACCACCTGCCAGTCCCGCAGGAGCACTATATTTCAAAAGAAAATTTGGATTCTTATCATGTACCACACACAATGCTACATGCCTTACCTGGACCATAATCCCCACAAAATCTTTGGTGATGGGTACCAAAGATTCACCATTTTTCAGATTAAGTCAAGGAAGGAGGGAGTGAGCAACTTGCTCAAAGTCAAACAAGAGGAATTAATGGAGTTTTGATTAAAAGCTTAGGTTATCTGACTCCAAAGCCTGTGCACATGTCCACTATAGTACATTGCTTTCCTAAAAGATCAATTCGAAGTAGCTAAAGCAAAGGGAGTCTCATGATAACCACCTAGGGTGTCCCATGGAACACAAGAATAGGAAGTGAACCAGCAGATGGTGTAATGGTTGTGTCACTGGACTCCCGTGTAGTTGATCGCAGTTCAAGTTCTAGACCCAGTGGCTTAAAAATCATGCTGAGTGCATGAATGTGCATGCCCAAAATCCCAAGAGGAGAATGAAGGAGAAGGGATTGCAACTTGGTCATCCCCCCAGGGGGCTGATTTCTTGCTTTCTGTCTCTCTGTCTCTCTCTGAGTGCACGTGCCCCATAACAAAATTCTCTCAAAAAAAACCCCAAAAAACAAAAAACAGGAAGGACCAGCAGTTAGCATAATGGCTATGTCGCTGGACTCCCATGTAGTTGACCGCGGTTCGAGTCCTAGACCCAGTGGCTTAAACTCATGCCGGGTGTGTGTACGTGCGTGCCCATGATCCCAAGAGGAGAATGAAGGAGAAGGGATTGCGGTGTGGCCATCCCTCCTGGGGGGTGATTTCTCGCTTTCTATCTCTCTGTCTCTCTCTGTCTGGCGAGCTCACACACCCTATAGCAAAAACCTCTAAAAAAAATAAAAAATTTAAAAAAAAAAAGAATGATTCACATGTCCAGAGAACCCTTACAACCTTCAGTCCCTGGCTCCAGTTGCTCTAGAGATCATTTCCTGTTCCTTTTTTTTTTTTTCTTTTTTTTTTTTTTTTTTTTTTTTTTTTTTCTTTTTTTTTTTTTTTAAGAGCTTTTTGCTATAGAGCGCATCCGATCGCCAGACAAACAGAGAAAGACAGAGAGATAGAAAACGAGAAATCACCCCCCAGGAGGGATGGCCACACCGCAATCCCTTCTCCTCCATTCTCCTCT
>NW_006160234.1:2559-34341 GCF_000334495.1 Tupaia belangeri chinensis | reverse complement strand
GAGTGGCTGCCATGTTAGAACTTGTATTCTGTATTAGAACTTCAGACTGATTTTGTGCGCTCTTCCTCATTTCAAAAGTGCCTTGGGGAGAGATTGATTAGCCAGGAAGAGAGTCACAGAAAACCATGTAGCTACATGGGTAGAGTAGAGAGAAAGGGAAAGAGAGAAAGGTAAAGAGCAGGCCCCAGAAGAAAGCAGGCAAAGTCCCAAACAAAAGAACACTGGAAAGATCACCAATTGGGTGGGCCTTACCAGGACCTTGACCAGTTAAATCACTTTGCAAAATCCTGTTCCTCATCGAAAGATGGTGATGGTAATAGTTTTCACCTGAACTGTTATGAGGACAAAATAAAAAATCATATGTAAAATTCTTGGCACGGTGCCTGACACATGGTAAATACCCAATAAATGTTAGCTATTACTATTATTAAGTCTGAGTCGTTGCAAGCTCACAGCGCCTGGCTCAATTTTATTCCTTATAAATAAATGCTATTATACTAAATCCCTTGATGCACAGTATTATCATAGCCAGCTCCTTTCCTATCTTGAAAGAGTGGGAGATGAGCTGTGATGTCCCCAGAACAATTACTCTAGGATTATAATGGAACCAGCAGGTGAGGCAGGAAGAGCTGCAAGTGTCTTTAAATGTGTCCTTTCTGAGTCCACGCTTTCTATGTGTTCAGCGGCAGACCAGAAGTTTGAGGGTCTGGAAAATGGATGTGAGTTCTCCCCTTTCTGACTGTGCAGACCCCAAGCCCTTCCCCCTTACCAATGTCCTGTGTCCTCGTTGACCTATTGCCCTCTCTCTGACTCAGACAAGGTCAGGGAGGTCTGGAGCCCCAGGGGTACAAAGGAAAGCAAATGGATTCTTTGCTCCTTCCATCTTTGTCCTCAGAGACGTTGACAGTTAGGGAAACTTCCAGTGCTTCCAGACCTTCCTTGCCTACTCCCCACCCCCCTTTTGGCTCACTGAGCTCACCATTACAGAATATTTTGGGGTTGGCAGGTTGTGGAGCTGAAGGAGGGAATTAGACTCTTGGAGCCCTGAATGCCAAATACATCAGTCTAATTTATTCAGACAAGTTTTCATTTGGGTATTTTCTATACTATCAAACTCTGTATCCTTCAGTGAAGACATTTGTCTTAGCTGAATAAAATCTCTTAATGGTTTAATAAAAAGCACTTAACTCAGTTTTCCTAGTTTTATGAGTGCCTTGAGGTCCTGAAGGAGAGCAAACATCTTTGCTGGATCATTGAGGGAAACATAATTATTTTTCTGTCTTCTGATATATTATTTTCTGGAAGGAACAGTTCCAGATGCTCGTCATATGCTCACAAGCTCTCCAAAGGTCCATCAAAGGACAGAGTATTCTCAATGCTAAGCTAAGTGAACCTTCTTCCTTCCATGGCTGACCTACGGTCCTTTCAAAGACACCCTCTCCATCTTTATGCCTTTCTTTGCTGAATTAACATCAGTGCCATTATCATCCCCAATTTGTTCTATTCAGAATAAATAGAGAAAGGAGTGTGGAGGTCAGTTAGAAACAAGTGCCAGGAGCAAAAAGGCAAGTGGGAAATTAGGTTAGTAGAAATTTCATGAGGGCCAAAACAACAGAAGAAGGGAAGGACTTGATGGAAAGAAACAGGGAAGAGTCAGAGAGAGAGAAAATCAGGAGAGATACAGGCAAGGGAGGGTGGATTACAAAAGGAGAGCGTGGAGAGGTGAGGAAAGGAAACTTACCGCAATCCATAGGAAAGCTGAAGTAAAGGGAAGAACCGGAACACAACACGTGAGCAGGAGATACACAGTAGGAACCAGAGAAAGGGAAAAAGGAAAGAGCTGAGTGTGGGGAGAAGAGGAAGAAGATAAAAAGGACATATGGAGTGGGACAGAGGAAAAGTAGCATGCAGGGATTGCAGATGGTTGGAATAGAGAGTTTTATAGTTAGAAAAGAGCACAGAAATGTTTTTCATTTTACTGGTAAAGCAAATAAAGACTCAGTGGCTTGGTGATCTTTTCCTCCCTCTGTCCATTTATTCCTTCAGTGGACCACCTTCTGTTGAGCACCTTCTACATGCACTTGAACAAGGTCCTTGCCCTCAAGAGCTTGCAGTCCAGTGGGGCATGTTGACACGTAAAGTGGCAAGTACAGCTCAGAGGACAAGGGTTAGGCTGGTGCAGAGGCCATGGGAAGAGGCCCCAATAGCTGTGTGTGAGGACAGGCAATGAGGTGGAGAGACAGAAGTCCGCCAGATAGCCCAAATGCTGGCTGCCAAGAGTCCACCCTTTTCAGAGAAGTTCAGTGACAGAAAACTACGTCCTGGTCCCCAGCGCCCTACATCTTGCTGTCCTGGGGTTTGGTTTTTGTCTTCTATAAACAGCTGCATCCCTATAATACCTCTCTAATCTCATCTTTATGGAGAATCAAATCAAATAGCAGTCCCCTGTCTCATCTGTCATGGAATCCTTCAGCTATATACTGTCCTCTCCAGGACAAAATCCAAACTCCTAGCATCCAGGCCCTCTCCTTCTGGCCTGTCTTGACCCTCTGCCGATTTTTCTTACCCATCTCCCCATTATGTTTTAAGGATCTTCATTCTTTTACAGATGAGTCTTCCTTTGCCAGGACAGATTCCTTATACCTATTCCACCTCCTTCTTACAAAGCCCTTGACACACACCTTGATCTTACCCCACAATTCAGTGCAGTTTCCACCCTACTCCTCTCCTTGAAAAGCTCTCCTAAGCCAAATGGTGGTACAATCATAAACAACTGGACGCACATGGAAAAGTTCCTGGGTTCACACCCAAGGACCTCCCTGAGCACATCAGGCCCACGATCCTGGCTAGCTGAGGCTGCAGGTAGACTGTGGCACGAAGATCCTATTGGGGGTGTTTTCTCTCTTGGGAGAATTAAATAAGTTAAAAAATAACAAGAAGTTCTCTTTCACTATTCTCCCACTCTGAGCCCACACAAATTAGGAGTCCCTTCCTCCAGGCTCCCATGCCTCTCTCTCATAGCACTTGCCACACCAAATGTTTTACCATTTCTTAACATGACTGCCTTCCCCAGGAGGTGCCAAGACCTTCGAGGCAGGAACTGTAGCCTGTTTCTAATCTGCATATCACCAGAACCTGGCATAGCTCCTGGCTTAGATAAGGTGCTTAATAAATGCTTAGGGAGCTGACTTGAAATGATTCCCCAATGAACTGAATTGCAGGCAATTTCTAATTCAGTTTGGAATGATTGGTCAACCTCTCTTCCCACTGGAGGCAAGAAAAGTTTTGATCCATAAAACGGATGGCAGTCTCCACCGAGACAGTACTTTAGGCAAGTTTCCACTCCACAAGGTCTTGGTGCCTCTCCTGGCCATGTTAGTGTACAAATGTGATCCAGGAAGAGTAGCAGTCTTGAATTTCAGCTCTCGTGGTGCTAACCCCACAATTTATAGGATCTCAGAAAAGTTTTGGTGAATTTGGCTCCTATAGTCAGTCACAAAGGAAGCAGATGATCTTTAACTCCTTTATCAATTGCGTTATTCCTTGCTGGTTAGTTCAGTCATCTATTCAACTAACAATTATGAAGCATCGCCATAGATGTTCACCTTCATGCTGTATCTTCTCAGTGTGCATTTATTTTCATATGCTTAGGGTACAGAGTGTTGCTGTTCTTCACTGAGTAAACTTTAATCAGCATTTTCCTCATTACCCTATGGTAGCATATACGTTTATGGTTCATGCAATTCATTTTATCTTTTTAAATTTAATAAGACACAAGTTGAATGGTCATTAAGGGTCTCCTGTTGTGCGTGCAAGAGCTGAA
Organism: Tupaia belangeri chinensis; assembly: GCF_000334495.1. NCBI lineage: Eukaryota > Metazoa > Chordata > Mammalia > Scandentia > Tupaiidae > Tupaia > Tupaia belangeri. The sequence continues at coordinate 30,518 of NW_006160234.1, read as the reverse complement.
AACAAACATGGATAAAATTAACTCTGGTTCATTATGTTCAGCAAGAAAAGTTTAATAACTTCTAGTCATTGTAGCAAGAGCCACAAAGGCGAAGTCTGGACGTTTCCATTTCCTCTACCTTCCTGCATCCATGTGACACAAGTCATGCAATAATTAAAACCTAGGCTTTAGAAGCTATTGGTCACCACAGTGCAACCTAGTGGATTTTATTCACTATTCTTTCAATCAACAAGCAATTATCGAGCCACCTAAACCTGTTTTTGTGCCAGGTGCTAGTACTTAAAGGTGAAAGAAAAGAAAAATTATCTCTGCCTTTGAAGAGCTCACAGCTTATATATCCAGAAAATGATAATAAATGGATCCCTCAGTACCGGTATATAATGCCTGTTCCCAAAGAAAAGTTCTGCATCAATCTAGACTCCCAGATTCATGTCCAGGAGTAAAGGTTGGAACTGGGGTATTCTCTGAAAAATGGTCCAGTAGTGCTTCAATCAGAAACATACACCAAAACAAAGAGAGCAACACTTAGCCAGTGGGCAGTTTCCCTCGCACACCCATTTTCCAGAGCCATCCGTAAGTATAGGGTCTGATAAGGATTTGCTCTGATTATCTACTGTGGCTGTCTCATTCAAGAGTGTTGTGGATGTCCCAACAGCACTGATGACCCAAGTGTCCTGCCTTTTCTTCAAAAAGAGCAATCCCTTGACAGTTGCTAAATACTCCTCTAAATGGAGACTTAGTAAGAGGAGGGAAGATATTGAAATTCATCTTGAACTCATCCCTACAATCAACCTTTAGGGTCACAGAATTTTCCATGCCCCAGGCTCTCTCTCCATGAATAGCACCAGCACAGGTGTTGGAAAATGTTAACAGTGGCCTCTACTGTCCAGACATAGTATTACTACATATTTTAATCTCTAGATAATTTTCATGTTTGTTCTTTCATTCAGTCAATAATTTTTCAGCAGCTAGCATTTACTGTATATAAGGTTAATAAAATATGTGATTTAAAGTGTGCAAGATGAATGGCCCATTCTCTCCTCTCTAATCCAAATTTTCTCACTTACTGGTCCAGACACAATGCCTAATATTCGTAAATTTCTCTCTCCTTGATGTTAAGGCATGATAGTCCACTGTGACAATGCAGAAGGTTTTCAATTTAAGATAACAGATTACTCCTTAGCAGTCATTAACCTAGGGAAGAAATTAGTTTATTCTATCAGATGAAGTATCCTTAAAGTGAATAAATACAGAACCACATAAGTTTGGATTAACAAAAGGATAAGGCGTGATCTAGGATATGCTTCTATCATGGAGTAGTGCGATAAGACTCAAAGAGCAAGAAAAAGAGAATTTAAGACATTAGGCATCAAGAGAACAGAGAGAGATCAGAAAAAAGGCAGCATAGCTAGTGGCTTTGGGGAATATGTTCTGAGTTCAAACCTGACCTCTATCACTTACTAGCATTTGATACTAGATGAGCTTCTTAATCTCTCTAAACCTCCCTGTCTACATCCTCAAAGGAACTGAACTTGATAAAATTTATTTGCAGATGTGCAGATAAGCCCAGGGTTGGACCTGCCTTAACTCTTGAACCACAACTGAAAGGCAATTCAGTGTTTAAAAGGTACATAATTAGGAGGACCAGCAGATGAAGTAATAGTTTTGTTGCTGGACTCCCATGTAGTCCACCATGGTTCGAGTCCTAGAGCAGGCAACTTAAATATCACACTGGACATAGGTGCGTACATGCCCAAAATCCTGAGAGGAGACTAGAGGAGAAGGGACTGCAGCATGGCCATCCACCTTGAGGGGTGATTTCTTGCTTTCTATCTCTCTATCTCTGTCTCACTGGCAAGCACATGTGCCCTATAGCAAAATTCTCTCTCAAAAAAAAAAAAATTCAGAAGCAGATGGGAGAACAGAAGTACAGAACCTATGAGATTTGTCCAAAGTCAGACACAAACTGAGGTTTGGATTGAACCCCATTTCTACTGTCTATTGTGCTCTCCTTTCCTTCTGGAGAGGTTTTTTGTTTTGGGGTTTTTTGTTTGTTTGTTTGTTTTTGCTTTAGGGCGTGTGCGCTCGCTAGACAGAGAGAGACAGAGAGACAGAAAGGAAGAAATCACCCCCCGGGGGGATGGCCACACCGTAATCCCTTCTCCTCCATTCTCCTCTAGGGATCTTGGGCACATGCGCCCAGTGTGAGTTTTAAGCCACCCGGTCAGGGACACGAACCGTGGTCGACTACGTGGGAGTCCAGCGACATAGCCATTACGCTAACTGCCGGTCCCATACTCTCTTTTCCTTCTAAATTCCACCGAGTCCTGCTCCATTCCCTTCCATTTCTTGTCTTCTCTTCCTCTCACACTAATGTAGCTCCATGTAGAAAATGTATACACACATATTGAAAGTTGGTGCAAGTTTTCTCACCCGAAAACTGTGTAGGACTATATATATATAAATTAAACTGGGAGTTTCCAATTATCCACTCTAAAGAGAAATGCCAATGAAGTGAAAAATCCAAGAGAGCAATTACGCATAACCCCAAATGGTTTATTTTTAGTTTGAGAATGAATTATGTGCCCCTCTATTTGCTGCAGATTTAATTTCTCCATTGTACTCTGCTATCACCAATATTCAAGTGAATTTGCATTCTTTGAGCACCCAGCAAGTGACAGCGTAGGCAGCCAGTCCCCCAGAAGCATGCTGGGTGGCAGAGCAAAGCAGCTGGAGGTTAAACACTTGCTCTGCAAAGATCCACACTTTAAAACAGCCTCTCCCCACCACTGACTGGGGATGATCAAGCAGAGGCTGAAAGATTTTGGAGGAGGAAGCAAAACACTCAAGAAAGAGAGAACCAGGAACTTCTAAAGGTTCCTCCAACCCTGTGTTTGTATAAAAACTGATTCTGTGCTGTGTGTGTGTGTGTGTGTGTGTGTATGTGTGTGTGTGTGTGTGTGTGTGTGTGTATGTTTTATTTTTAGTTTGAGAATGAATTATGTGCCCCTCTATTTGCTGCAGATTTAATTTCTCCATTGTACTCTGCTATCACCAATATTCAAGTGAATTTGCATTCTTTGAGCACCCAGCAAGTGACAGCGTAGGCAGCCAGTCCCCCAGAAGCATGCTGGGTGGCAGAGCAAAGCAGCTGGAGGTTAAACACTTGCTCTGCAAAGATCCACACTTTAAAACAGCCTCTCCCCACCACTGACTGGGGATGATCAAGCAGAGGCTGAAAGATTTTGGAGGAGGAAGCAAAACACTCAAGAAAGAGAGAACCAGGAACTTCTAAAGGTTCCTCCAACCCTGTGTTTGTATAAAAACTGATTCTGTGGCATTGCTGTGTCTGTTTATGTGTGTATGTGTGTGTGTGTGTGTGTGTGTGTGTGTATGTATGGGGGGGCGGGGTGACTGTGAACATGTACCTTTGTTAGGACATCTTTTACCTAATTATCTTCTAAATTCTTTCTTTTCTTCATATCCTTCATTAAGTCCTGACTGGCCTACCCCAATCCCTAACCCAGCAGCCTTATTCTGGATCTTGTATTGGTATGATTTCCAGTGTGCTAGGCTTGTCTATTTTCATTAGACAGTGCACTCCACAGGGCAGGGAGCTGGGTCCCCATGCATTAGCAAAGCACTATGTATGTCCAACACTTTATAAACAATACAAACAGACAAGAAATTGGCTAATGCCTGAGATAAGCAGTTGACACAAAAATCCGCATGTTGATGGCATCACAATGAGAGGTAAAAGCACAACTCGCCATGCAGGGTTATAGGAAATGAGCTCTTCAAAAAGATAAATGTTACAGCCCAGAAAATTTCATCAGCAAAAATATTCTAAGCAGGTTTCTCCGAGTATGTGTGGAACATATGAAAATGGCATATCTCCTCGTAAGCGGGAGCTAGAAAAGAAAATGTTATTAGTGGGAATGACATATGTGAGCTTCACTGTGAATAAATATACAATGTCTATATATATTATATGCATAATAATAACACCTCAAATCTATATGGTGCTTTTCTTCCCAGGAACTAAAAAATGATCCATGGTTATTATTATCTCATTTATCCTTGCAGATTTTTTCACTTATATTTTGCTAGTGTATTACCAAAATATAGAAGCATTTAAGAGTCATTCTCTTGGCTCTTCTTTCCCATGCAATCCTACCTTTTCATTATATACTCTTTAAAATGTAGTTAGGGAAAGGAACTGAATCTTATTATAGGAACGTGCAATTTATTCATAGACATTGATAGCAGATGCCTCCCTGGTGTTGTCAGGGATCTCTAAAAAATCAGTGGTTATGCATTTGCTGCCCCCATCCCCATTTAAAGCTTCCAGAGTTCAAATTCCCAAAAGGATTACCATTCAGAGTCAGGTAATATGTCAGCGAATATATCTTTATTACTTTACAGAGGAAGGGTAGCAATCAAAACTGTTATTACCTGCCAATGCTATTGCAAAAATCAGTTAACAAATAAATTAACCCACTTAATTCACCTGAAGGGGTGCTGAGTAGACTACTGGTCTTTGGACTGGGGAGATGTGGCTTTAGGAGAACGGAGAAGAAGCATAGAATGTGAATTGTCTCAGCTCCACCGAGGGGAGGCCCAGAGGGCACTGCTCCAAACCTTGAGAGGTCCCTAAGCAGCAAAAGGGCTCTGGGGACTATGGATCTGGTGCTTGAAAGAATGAGATGTCAAGATGGGATGGTGGAATAGAGCAAGGAGCACTGGAATTTCCTGCAGAGCAGTTCCTCCAGAAGCAAAAGGGGGGCGTGGACAGTGTTGCAAGTTAAAAAGAATGTTTGCCATGTGTTATCTACTGAGTCCTCTGGCAGTCTTGTAAGTTAGTCTTTAGAAAGCCCATTTGATAGAAGGGACCAGCAGTTAATGTAATGGCTATGTTGCTGGACTCCCATGTAGTTGACCACGGTTCACGTCCCAGACCCGGTGGCTTAAAACTCACGCCGGGCGCCTGTGCGTGCGTGCCCAGGATCCCAAGAGGAGAATGGGGAAGGGTGTGGCCATCCCCCCTGAGGGGTGACTTCTCACTTTCTGTCTCTCTGTCTCTGTCTGGCGGCGCCCTATAGCAAAAAACCTTCTTAAAAAAAAAAAAAAAAAAAAAAAAATTTTGCCCCCTATCGACAAAACCCTCTTTAAAAAAAAAAAAAAAAAAAAAAAAGCTCTTTTTATAGATGTATAAATTGTTGCTCAGAAAGACCGTGGTTTTCCTGAAATCACCCTGTGTCATGGCTCACACTAGGTTGCTTCTGGCTCTGGGAGGCAGTTCTATGGTCACTGAGGACTCTTCCTGTTGCCCCCAATGCCCAAAGACAGAATAGGATGAGAATAAGGAAGCAAGTTTCCAAGCACAGGGGTGTTGAACTCGTGACTTTGGTCTGACAATCAGCATGCCGTTCCCTCAACTCTCCACTTGGGCTGCATTTGGTCTTCCTGTGAAGTGATCTTTCACTGCCACAAAGGTCTTCATGCTGTTGACTTTAATGTTCCCCTTTTATTGCAGAGAGAGTTTGCTCCTTAAAATACCATTTTATTATAGAACTATTGAAGTTTAGAGGGGCAGCCAGAAACTCTGGAAAAAAATGCTAGTTTTAGTCTCAGAATGATTTCGAATTCCTCATTATTTCTAAATTCTCCTTTTTTTAAGTTATCTATTTATTTATATATATAAGCAAGTTAGGTAAGAACAAGTTTTCTTTTCTGATCCAAAATACGTAGAGGGACATTGGAGGCTTCTGAATTCTCTTTGAAGAGTAATCAGGGGTACCTCCCTGGAGAAGGCAGTCTGGAATTTGAAAGATGAATATAAATTCAACAGATTAAAAGAAGGGAAAGAATACTCCTGAGCAGAGAGTATGCACAGGGTGTAGCATGTGCAAAGGCCCATAGCAGTTGTACAGCAGAAACTCCAAATAATAGGAACTAATAGGAAACAAAGCCAGGCAAGGATAGGAGCAGGTTATCAAAGACATTTAGATGCCAAAGAGCTTGATTTATCCCACTCACCCTAGGAAAACTAGCACATCCACAACACTTAGCATATCATTTAATGAAATGCTTTAACCAACTCACCACACCTCCGTGTCATTCCTCCGCAAGTCCATAGTGATGGAGACCTAAGCAGAGACATCTGTGAACCTTAACATTTTACTTTGGCAAAAGGCTGGAAGAGAAATGAGGGGAGATGATGCCGGGGACAAGGCAATCAAGGAAGATGCTGGGAAGGTCAAATGATCCCATAAGAGCCAAAGGAAGCAGTAGCTGCAAAAGGAGGGAGGGAGAAGTGAGGGGGCTAAGGTAGCAGCCTGGGCTTGGTGGCCTGGCTGGTAGTCTGGACACGGAGCTCACTCGGCATCTTGGAGGCCATGAGGTCATCCTTTTCTGTAAGTGTGTGTGAGAAGCTATCACAGTAGACTTCCTCGCCTGAGTCCAAGCCATTTACTATTTAACAAACACCTACTATACCTCTCCATGGGTGGCATCATTCTAAGCACCTAAACAATATATAATTGAATTCTCTCAATAGCCCATGAAGTAGGTACTACTGTTATTCCTATTCCACAGATGAGAAAATGGAAGCATGAGTCAGGGCTCCAGGGTCTGTGCATTTAACAGCTATGCTATGTTTCAGGTCAGTACCTTTGAGCAAATGTCAACTGAGCACCTGTCTTCCTGTGCAAACACTTCACCCCAGCTACCAGCACAACACCCTCAAGCAACATGTCCTGGGGCCATTCTTTCTTACCAGGATAGCATTTTCAGGCATTTGAAAGAGCGCTCACCACTACTGACACTGACCTCATTCACCGTTGTCAGAAGTTACCAACTGTCCCCACCAACCTCACTCCAGGCGTTCAAGGCTGTAGACTGCCCTCTCATGTCCTTGGACACTTTCTTTCCCAAGGAGTGCAGAGTCTTCTGCTCCAAACTCAGGTTTGGGATCTTCTGTTATTATAATTTGTGTAGACTGCCCTCACAAATGACCATAAACTGGAAGCTTAAACAATAGAAATTTCTTTTCTCACAGTTCTAGGGCTGAAAGTCCAAGATCAAGGTGCTGGCAGGTTACTCTCCTCTGCAGTCTCTCTCTTTGGCTTGCAGATGGCTGCCCTCCTGCTGCCTCTTCACACAGGCATCCTTCTGCACCTGCATTCCTAGCGCCTGTGTCCTAATCTCTTATAAGAACAGTCAGATTGGATTACGACCCACCCAAACAGCTTCATTTTAACTTAATCATATTTTTAAAGACCTTGTTTCCAAATATGGTCACATTCTGAGGTACTGGGGGATTAGGACTTTAACGTATGAGTTTGGGGGAGACAGAAGTCAGCCCCCAACAGGTCTCTTCTCCACCCTTGTTTCTACCTGGCTCATAATGCAACATACTGCCAAAGAAGCATCTCTGGAAAGACCTCATATTGTGGAATTAAATTGTGATTTAAATTGAAATACATCCACCAGTTGTCTGTCTGGCTCTTTCCAAAAATGGTGACTGTGAGTGTGTGTGTGTGTGTGTGTGTGTGTGTGTGTGTGTGTGATTCCTAAAATGACACCCTCATACCTTGCTTCTACTGAACGGCTTCTATTCTGACAGCTCAAGGGGAGGCAATAGTGATAAAGGCCTACAGTCTAGCCATGAATCTCTTCATTTTAATGCACTTCATTAAAACCAGCATTTTTATTACAAAGACCTGCCAAAGTGAATATTAGACAGAAATGCATGTTAAACTGCCATTGATCTTTTCAGGTAGATTGTACATTAAAAAGTGCCCTTTCTCTCTCTGTTAGCTGCTCATATATAAAAGGGAAGCAAGAATCAAAGCCAAAGTGCTTCAGCCTTCCCCTTCCAACATCACTGAGGCTACCTAGCAGGCTCGAGTGGGCAGAGTCAGGCAAGAGATTGGAGCCATCCAAATTTCCTTCCCAAGATTTTTAGACATTTGGGGCTTGGCTATCTTCTCTGGCCCCACACTCAGCCTGATCCATGACTAGGAGGTCAAATGTTGCTTTTTCCAGCTTGGAGCTTCCATTCTCTGGAAGAGGAGCTGAGTCATTCCATTTCTTAGGAACAATGATTCAGCCTGAAGTGTGTCCTGAACAACATTTCCCCTCTGTGTTTTCTCCATCAAGAAGGGAAATATCAATTCAAGATAAGAGCTAGAGCATCTTTGGGGGTCTGAGGGTGACTAACGTGTGTGTGTGTGTGTGTGTGTGTGTGTGTGTGTGTGTGTGTGTACATGCATGTTTGTTACCATATTGATAAGAATAGAAACCATAGAAACCAGAAGCTTAATGGAAACAAGGGAAAAATGCATTTGGCAGCTGGGCAAAGAGGCTGTATGAAGAAATTGTGTGTCTGGGGCTTACTACAGCCTGAGATAGAGTCGTGACTTGTGTCAGACAGTCAGTTGGACAATCCTCACTAGGATTCCTGTCTACTGAAATGTAACGATTCAAGAGGCGTGAGTGAGGCTTAGGCGGTAAGGGCTAATACTGTCAAAACAATGTCTTCCAGGACCACTGCTTATTTTAATGCAGTCACCTCCCCCATCACTACTATATTCTCTGTCTGTGCGCCAAAGACTCCCATCCTTACATGTCGTCTTAAGTGTGTGTGTGTGTGTGTGTGTGTGTGTGTGTACATGCATGTTTGTTACCATATTGATAAGAATAGAAACCATAGAAACCAGAAGCTTAATGGAAACAAGGGAAAAATGCATTTGGCAGCTGGGCAAAGAGGCTGTATGAAGAAATTGTGTGTCTGGGGCTTACTACAGCCTGAGATAGAGTCGTGACTTGTGTCAGACAGTCAGTTGGACAATCCTCACTAGGATTCCTGTCTACTGAAATGTAACGATTCAAGAGGCGTGAGTGAGGCTTAGGCGGTAAGGGCTAATACTGTCAAAACAATGTCTTCCAGGACCACTGCTTATTTTAATGCAGTCACCTCCCCCATCACTACTATATTCTCTGTCTGTGCGCCAAAGACTCCCATCCTTACATGTCGTCTTAAGTTCTGCCTCGGTATCACCACCCTCTCCAGGGGCGTAGATGGCCCTGCTACCTGGAGAACAAAGAGAGACAGTGAAATGGACTCATCAGCTGAGCCAGTGGTGACAAATGTTAGACTCTGGCAAGCACCCAGACAAAACTCAGACAACTGCATACCCCTTTCCTCTAAGATATCTCCCCTTCCTGACTTAACAAGTCCTCTTATTACTGCAAGTCACCCAACAGCACAAATTATTAATATTGTAGAATGTTCATACTGACATGATCACTGGTTCTGTCAACGACTCTGACCAGAGCTTTACAAGCTATGATGCAACAGTACAGAGAAGTGCAGGAAGGACATGAATGAGCTCACTCCTCGGGCAGATGGATTCACTTCAGTCTTGTCATGATTCATAAGACAGTTCTGCTGCTCTGCTAATTGTGGTGTATTTATTACTATTCTCTCTTCGCTGTCTAATTCAGATGTGTCAAACGAGCCAGGAGCCTCCTGTTCTTGACAGCACAGACTGACTCCTTCCTTCCACCCACAGTGGTCCCACCCTCCTAGCATCATAAGTGAAATTGCCAAACGTCCTATGCACCCAATTACCTCTCTCTCTTCATTTTACTGATTCTCTGAAACATTTAGCAGCATGAACCTCTTGTTCCACTATTGGTACACGTTCGTTGAGTTCCCACCTTGTGCCTAGCCCTGTGCCAAATCTTCAGCCAATTTCAATTTAGGACATAGCTGCTAGATGCTAGGAGTCCAGAGGCTCATGGGGAAACAAGTGAATAAACAGCTATGAAGCACAAAGGGAAGCCTGGCAATACAAAAGGTGTCTAGAGGAGGCACGTTTCTTCCCCTGGGTTCTATGGCAATCTTTTAAGCAGTTCTCTTTCGACCCCTCAATCATTCTCTCTGGTATATCTGTAAGTTGTCTTCCTCTGCTGGCCCTTTGTGTGTGGATGATCCCCTGCTTCCATTTCCTCCCTTCTTTTATTTGAATGATCTAATCCTTTCCCACGGTTTCCACTATCACATTTACACTGTGACTCTCAAGTCCAAAGCTCTCTCCTGAGCTCCAGATCCACATACCAGCTTCTTAGCAGGTTTCTCTGTAGACTCCTCGAATGCAGCATATCTGACACTGAACTCATTCTCCATACCCCCACCTATCCAGTTTTCTTCTCACAATTTCTCTTCACAAGGATCAACCACCATCCCAGAAATTTCTCTCTCCCCATCACATAGCCTCTTCCTTGCCCTCTGATAGCAACTGTCACTGCATGATTTTTCTCTGAAGGGTCCTGGGCACTCACCATTTCGGCCCTGCTCATGCAGCCCACAGAGGCAGATGCCACCACCATCTCATGGCTGGACCTCTGCAGTAGTCTCCAGGCTGGCCTCTGTGCTTTAAAACTCAGTACTGCTTCATTAGTCCATGTATACCATCCACTCCTGATGTCAAAGAAATGTTCCCCATGTCTTAAACCTAGGTATCCCATGCTTAGGATCATTAGGTAGAGCTCACTTCCTCTACAATCATATCAGAACTCCTTCCAGCGACTGCCGAAGACCCTCGCAGACTGATTCAAGACCACATTTACTCTCTCATCTCCGTTCCCAGTTTACAAGAAGCCACTAGTTCAGCCACACAACCCTCCCTGTACCCAAAATTTTAGTTCCTCCATGGCCTTATATGTCTTTCCCCACTCACTTAGAAGCCCTGCCCACATGCCAACTTCATCCCTCAGCTGATAAATTTCTGCATGTTCTTCAGAGTCCAATTCAAAATTCTCTTAGTCTCTGAACCCTCTCTGACCCAACCACACTTCATTAATGACCCTTTGAGTCATTTTCCATGGCAATGAGGCTTCTAGTATAATTTTCCATTTGGATGTCTATCTACTGGAAAGACCGTTTGTGGGAGCCCATAGGACATCTACCGAGAATTAGATACATCATACTCCACCAGCCTAAAGACGAGCTCTATTTCCCTCACCAAACGCTCCTCTTCCTCAAGTCTCCATCTCAGTTGGTGGCAATCTCCAAAAGGAAGCTTATTTTGACTCCTTCCTGAAGCCTGTTTTCTGTCCATTTCACTTCTCAGTATCCCTTGATCCTCTGCACCCTCTATCCCCATGACTAATGTCCTCCTTCTGACTTTCATTGACCATCACCTGGACCTGAGCAGCCTCCCAACCAGTTGCTCTGCCTCTTACCTCACCACCTCACCAAGGTCAGCCACCACATACTGCCAGTTTCATGGACACCTGCTCTAATTAGAACCCTTGAGAAGTTCCCTTTTACTACTGAGAAAAAAAAATAAAAGGATGAAAAGTCCACCCTCCATGATCTGACTGGTTGGCCTCATTTTCTGCTTTCTGATTCCACCTCATGCTCCAGCCATGTCAAAGCACATGCAGGTCTCAAACATGTCATGCTGACTCTCACCACCATCTCTTCTACACATACTTCTACCTAGAATGTCCCTTCCCTTAGCTCCTCCTGTTTCTTCTTAAGGCTATACATGGGTATTCCCTCCTCCTGGCCACTTTCTCTGATTTCTCCCCACTTCCTGAAATTGGATCAATTGGATTAATCCCATATCTTCTGTGTTCCCATAATCTTCTCAGCTTGTGTTATTGCACTTACATCATATTTCACATTGGTTAAGGTAGGACTTTAAGGAAATACATAACAGGTGTTCAGTGGGTATTCAGAACATAATAAGTAGTCAATACATATTTTAATAAATCAATATATTTTGTTAAAGAAGTGACTAAAGGTTAGGAAATGAACTAGTGTGATTATCTGGCATCTGATGCCACATGTTTTATATACATTATCTCAATTATTAAGTCTCACAGGAATCCCACAAGACAAGTATCATTGTCCCCATTCATGCACAATTGAGGACACTAAAGCTCAAGGAAGGTAATTTCCCATAGATGAAATAGGAATTCCAACTCATATCTACACCTCCAGTCCCATGCCCTTCCCCTCTACTCACTCCTCCACCAAAGCGGCCATCCACCCTTGGAAGATCTCTTGGAAGAAGGGCATCCCAACTTCCCCAAGATTGAAATGCCCTCTCCTGCTCCAGTCACTCCTGCTGCCCTGCAAGCCTCCTCCCACCGCTCTGCAGGTCTGCGAGCATGGGGCTGAGCACCAGCTTTCTCTGCTGCCATATCACATTGCAAACTTCTATCTAATTTGCCATTCCCTCTCTCCCTAAGGACACATTTGCATTAGTAGTTTAAAGGCAAGCTTCTCTCTATGAAGCAGCAAGGATCCATTTTTTTGCTGGCATTCACATTATAGGAAATGCCGTGCTTTCTATATTAACGAGTAATTTTCCTTGCCGAATACAGTTCAAAATTCAATAAATGTCATTTAAACCCAATTCTTCCACTTGTAGGTCAGAGAGCAGCCTCATGGGGGTGAAGAAAAAAAATCCCCAAGTATTTCCTTCTCCTTCTCCCCACCTCACACCCAGTGTCCCCTCAGATATCACTGTGCTCAGTACAATTATCCCTAATTGTCACATGGCAGCTACAATCCCAAGCCTCATGAGTCAAGGCAGCCTCAAGATTCACTATCATCTTACACCTCCTAAAGCTCAAGGCTCTCTTGATGTCTCTCTGTGCACAAACCTGTCAACCATCCCCCCAGAAAGCTGAAATCTCTCTGTTAGAAAGATCTTTAAGTCCTGGACTTCATGTCTTAAAACTCACACTGGGCATGTGTGCATGCATGCCCTAAATTCTGAGAGGTGAATGGAGAAGGGATTGCAGCACAGTCATTCCCCCCTGCAGGAGTGATTTCTCACTCTGTCTCTCTGTCTCTCCAGGGAACACACATGCCCTATAGCAAAAATCTCTCTCTTTAAAAAAAAAAAAAGAAGAACAGGAAAGTCTTTCCTCTGAGTTAAACATTGCCTAAATCTTCTGCCTTTTTTAGAATGGAATTCTCCATGAAGTCACTTATGCCTTCCCTTCATTGAGTTCTTTGTTCTATTTTGCAAACCAGATCAACTTATAGTTTGAACTTGGGTTTGGAGGGATCAAGAAAAAAAAAGTGCAGAAGGAAAAATGCTCTGTCTTTGCCACTGTTCTGAGGTTTCTCCTGCTGGTAGGGCTAGGGAGGATAAAGAACCATACAGGGACTCCTCTGGTCCCATAGGAGGAAAAAGAGGATGTCCCTCTTGGGTTCAGGATCCTAGGACACTTAGAAATAAGAGTCCAGGTCTGCTCTCTCCATCAAATAATAATTCAGTAAAATCTCAATTAAAACCAAGTCATAAATCACATTTAATGTTGCCCTGATGGGTCAAATCTAATATGCCAAGCCTATTAATCATTTACCAGACCCCAGAATCCCAGCCTCCATCTTCTGAGAATTTAGGAGTTAAGTGCCCTTTCTCCCACTTCTGCCACAATCTAATCAGACCCTGGAGAGCAGGGCCAGGGAGATTTGGGACTGTGCCATGTCTTGAATGTGGAGCTCAGCATCCTGGATTCTACTGGAGAGACTGATTTCTCAACAGACCACTTTGTCTGCAGAGTATGGAGAGCGCCAGATGTGTGTAGCTATGAGTAGGTATAGTTGCGGAAACCAGAAATACAGCCTGGCAGGTTGAACAAGTTCTCCTCAGGATCAGACAGCACTTGGTGGTCCTTCTGATAAGCAGCAGTAACCAGGGATCAGGAGAAGAAGTAAGATTCCTGACATAAGAAGATCCATGATGTGGGGTTCCCTGGACACCCTGGCCAGCCCAGGCTTCAATGCCAAAGCCCAAAAACTGCAGTCAGGACTTGGATCTCCTGAGGGGTTCCAGGCTCAGCCAGGAAAGACTGAATCAGTACCTGTAGATCTCCTGGGAGTGGGCGGATCAGGTTGGTCAGCTGAGAGAGCAGCCAAGGGATCAAGTGAGAAACTGAGTTCTATATACCTAGAACTGGGGTATAGGCCTCAGGGGACTCTAAGAACCAAATTAGTGTCCATCAAAAAAGCTGAGGCTGAAGAATGACTAGAGCATGAGATCTGAAGCTAAAGTCAGGTGTTCGATTCCTAGCTCTGTGGCTCCGAACCAGTCACTTTGCTTCTCTGAACCTGTTTCCCCCTCTACAAATTGACGTTCATCATTTCTGATTCACAGGATTGTTTCAAGGATTAAAGGATAGTCACATAAAATAGCATCCAATGCAATGCCTACATGTGAGAAGTAGATGCTTAATGATTGAAAGCTCTATCTTCATGCAGCAGCGGACAGGCCACTTTTGCCCAGCAAGTTCATTGAGACCAGAGGCAGAATTGAGGTCCAAATTGGTAAAACAGTGTTTGAAAATATGAGGCTCAAGCAAAAGCTATCTCAAGCTATCCCACACAATCCTGAGATCTCATGACTAGTTATACCAACCAGTGGGTCTGCTTATGGTATGGAAGCATGGGGAGGGTGCTTCAGGGACCAGAGGTAGGGTGGGTATGGGAGATTGCCAGACTGGGCATTCAGTTCAGGGGGCAATGCTGGTTCCAGAGGTTAGTCTGGGCCCATGGCAAGGTTGCATCAGAGCAAAGATATTATTGGGTTGACAGAAAAATTCATGATGTATTTTTGCATAGAAAACTATAGAAGAATAATGTCATGACTTTTCTGACAGCCCAATACTTCACTCCCTCCATTCCTTCCTCTTCCTTCCTTGCTCTCTTTCCACACGTATTTACAGACTTCCTACTGTGTAACAAAGATTAGAAGTTTCACCCTGGGAAGCTGAGACTGGGAAGCAGGTTTCCCCAATCCCAAGGGAGAAACGAGTATCTCCTTATAATTTTGAAAGACTTAATTTTAAAAATATAGGTTCATTTAGCTTCTTTATGATCAATTTGCTTAAAATCTACATAAGCATTCATTACCAAGTCTCATTTTGTGCTACTGACCAACACATAATAAGCATTTTTTGAACACTTATAATACACCAGGCACCAAGCTAAAACGCTTAGATGGGTTGTTTTAACCCTCTCAACCTAGGAACTTTAGTAGTCTTATTATTCCCATTTTACAGATCAGAAAAACTGAGGCTAAGAAAAGTACAGACTTTGCCCAAGATCTTATAATAAATGAGCAGCAGAGCTGGGATTTCAGTCAGCCAGAGGAACTGCATGTTAGGGGACTTGTGCCTGGGCCCAGGGTGCTCCTGCTCATTCTCCCACAATGGTTGGCTGCCACCTGGCGCATGGGATGGAAAATACTAATGTTCTCCTACCAGTCTGTGAAAACGTCAATCCAAATAACAGAATCTGCATACTGGCTTTCAAGGCCTGCCCAGACTCAGAGCCCGCTTAGGTAGAGGCAGGGCAGGGTGGATGCCTGTGAGTTTAACAGTCCTCTCCCCTCTCCCTTCTCCAGCAGCAAACTGGTAGCTAGATTTCTCAGGCCTGCATTTGAATAATCGTCTTCATTTCCAGTGCCCTCTCTATGGTACTAAGACCAGGGGGGAAATTAAATAAAGTCAATTAATAGGGTAGAAGACAAGGAAAAACAAATGTTATCTATTATAATAAGCATTCTCTGGCTCCTGGTAATGCAATGTGACAGTGGAACTCTGCTTTTGCACTCTAGAAAATGACCTCAGTTCCCATGAACCGCTATTCATGTATGTGTTTTCTGTTCATGACATCACTTAGGAATGATCCGTAGCACAATCTAGCAAGTGCCTAGGAGCTGGATGCCTGTGTCCTACCCCTCAGCCACACCTGAGGGGCGTGGCTTTCTCAGAAACTCCTGATGTTCTCATTGCTAAGTCCTGCTGCTCCACTTCTCCTAGACCCACTGGCCGATTTCCCATCTTCCTCAGAGCAGCAGTGTCTCCCAGCTTTGTATCATCTACAGTCTATCAATGGGCTTCTTGATCTTCTTCAGGGTTGTTTACATATTACAATACTTTAATTCTAGACATCAGATTTCTGAAGCCCCAGAGCACCTCAAAGGTTAATCCATGTATTTAACCTAGTAAGCAAAATGAAGTTGTCCCTTGTTATCAAATAATTGTTTCTCCTTGATTATTTCCTCTTTGAGTTCAATAGTGTCTATTAAGTGTTGGGGAGAAGAGATCCATGGTGTAGATCTTATGAGGGAATTGATTAGTTGAGTGATGACCAGGGACTAACTATTCAGAATAACCAGCCTACATAAAAACCATACATTCTTTTTGACAGCACATAAGTGGTTACAATTCAAGAACCCTGAAGTAGGGTTGGTCCTACATCGCAGCATTTAAAGGCTGTGCATTGGGAGCCAGATTCCACATGGTTGACTACAGTTCAAATTCTAGCCCTACCAGCTTGAAAAATGCACAAGACAAATATGTACACATGTCTCAAATCCTGATAAGATGGAGAAATGAAGGGAAAAATGAAGCATGACCACGTTCCATTGGGGATTGCTTTCTCCCTCTCTCTTCTCTCTCACTCTGGCAAGTGCACACACCCTCTGGTAATTAAAAATAAAAATAAAAAATAACCCTGAGACAGATCCCACCAGAGAATAAGAAAAAAAGCATCACTGCTTGGCAGCCCTCTGCTTTGTAGACTCCGGGTTATGTCACCAGCTTCGGAAATCATATATTCTGTGGTTGTCTACCTAACAATCTTCCCTCCTTTCTTGTAGCAGCAGAATTCAGATTTGGTTCAAATATCAGATGGCAATCAGTTTAGGAGGAGGCTGGGTTCCACTCAGTCCCTAATCGAGAGGGGGTAATCCTGATCAGTCTAAACCAGTAATAGTAACTCCAGTCTCTCTTGCAAGTAATTGTCATAGAAGCAGACACATGGCACAATTCTGGTCAATGAGCTTTGAGGCAGCTTTAAGAAACATTCTTATTTTTAAAAAGGGATAGAAGGAAAGAAAGCCTATCTTACCCCACTTTCAAACTTTGGACTTCACTAAGTAAAGATGGGACAACTGGGTTTAGCCTGAGGACAGAAACCAACACTATGAGAATGTGTCAGTGCAGGAAGCCAGAAATTATCATTCCTTGATGATGCACTTAACTGCTAAATAAACTAGCTTTACCCATACTTTGGCTTTTGACAAGTGCATATCTTGAAATAATGGGAAAAGAAGAAATATTGAGGGTGCTGGTAAATCATACTTGATGATATTTATGAAGTAATGCCAGAAAGCAGCTGACATTTCTGGAAAACCAAAGAAGAGTCAGGAGCTCCTGTTGAAACCATCAAGTAGGTGGTATAAGTGAACTGAATGAAGCCCTACCTAAAGATCACTTGTTCCCTCTTGCTTTGGACTCTAGGTTTCCTACAGGAGAAAGTAGACATAGAATCTCCTAAGGCAGAACTTCTGCAGTGTGATGCAGAGAAAACCACCTTGTACTCTGGCCTCTGACTTCTAGAGAGTTACTGTTGGCCTGTTTGCTCTTCTAACAAAAGTATAACAGTACTCTACATTTTACAGAATAACGTTTTTTGTTTGTTTGTTTGTTTTTAATTGACAGAGGGCATGTGCTCTCCCAAGTAAGGGACAGAGATAGAGAAAGAAAGGGAGAAATCATGCCCCAATAGAGTGTGGTCACACCACAATCCCTCTTCCTCCATATCTCTATCTTGTTGAGATTTGGGGCACACACGCACATGTACCTGGCACATCTTTCAAGCTACCAGGGCTGGGATTAAAGCCACTGGGGTGTAGTCAACCATGTGGGTTCCAGTTCCCACTAAGCTAAGGCGTCAACTTCTAAACCATGGTCTGTCACTACGACAAAAGGATAACAAATACGCTTTTATTGGCAAAGCAGATTACTAACCTCTCCCCACAAAAAAAGCCCACCACATCAGGGACAAACTTTTGCCCCTCCCTGAGGGCCTTTTCAACACTTGCTCATGTTCTCAGACCAGTTGTCCTTGTCTTGTTGTTGTTCGTTTTGGGGGTGGGGGAGTGTTGTCGTTGGTGAAGGTGGTGTTATTTGCTAATCATCAAACTCACCCCATCAGTACGAATTAACTAAGATTTAAGGCATCGTTGACATTTCCACAGTTATTCATCATTAGAATTCCAGAACTGGTTTCCCGTGAACCCAAATATTGAGACTGCTTGTTTTACTGCAGAATCCAAATACACAAAATTAGCAAGATCAGCTCTCAGAGTGTCAGCCACTGCCAAATAAGAGCCAGGGAGAACGCCTGTGTATATTATTAAATTGTGCATAATGATGGTGTGTGTCTAGAAACGGCTTCTGTGGACAAGTGCATCTTCATCTCATAGGCTATGACAGCTTATTTGAACCAAGGAGCACATCTTGAGTTTTCTCCTTCCCCGTTTATTGAAATGTTTCCAGCACACACAGGTAGCATCAGAAGACTGGTTCTTTGACTCATTCTAGCCTCATCACTTCCTTCATTGTTTAAGTTGCTTCTGTGGTTTTTTTTTTATCAGAGGGGGCATCTAATCCAGCCCATCTCTTTTGAGATGTTCTACATACACCAGGTTAGGAATGTTTTCAGCTTTATGTGGCTTGAATAACCCATGCAACCTAATTCATGTGAGTTAATGAATCAGAAAAGGGTTGGGAGTGGACAGATGTTACAGTGGAAGGAGGAAGTGACAAGAGTAAACGGACATTCTGTGGGTGCCTGTTATGTGTCTTGCCCTGGGGTAGGTGCTTTTAGATAGGATCTCACTTAATTCTCAGAACAACTCTGTGTTGTCAGTATATTACCTGCATATTTCGGATCTAGAAACCGAAGATCCCAGAGCAATGAAAGCAGATTCCAAGGTCGTGCTGCTATAAAGTGATAGTTGGGACTCGAATCCATGATCACCTCAATCCCAAGTCCTCATACTGCCTAGAACACCTCCCTGGAAAGGTTAGAGGAGGAAAAGCAAAAGGAAAGGACAAAGCAAAAGTCCAGGGCATGAGGAAAGAATGAGTAAAGTAATTGGCAGAAATAAAGGACTATCAGAAGAGAAACTATTTAGAATTCATACGTGTAGAATGAAAAGGTCTCATTGAAATGAAAACTAAAAATCGACCAGAAAACAAATTATGAGTAGAAGCAGTAAGCACCCCCAAATATTAAAAAGTAAGATTTCCCAAGAGATGTTGCAGAAAGGAATCAAAGTAAAAAATGAGAATACTGAGGAAGAGGGAAAAAATATTAGATGTAGAAAATTCATTTTCGGTTATTCTAGAAAATGCCTTATAGGTTATTTGAGTGGAGAATCAAGAAAAGAATCTCTGATAAAACCACAACTCCGCTCTGACATTAATGGTATTTCATCTTGGGCAAAGCCAATCTAATACTTAAAACTGTAGACACCTTCTCACGCCTCAGAGTGCTTCCTTAAATCTAAAGGTGAACCAGGAGAGGTAAAACATTTTCTTGGGAGCAAAAGTTGTTCCTCCTGTGAGGTAAATTACATCTTCCTGGATGCTGAATGCTATAAATCTTAGTCCCGGCAAATTGTAGCCACCGACTGCTATGAACCCCAACTGGAGGTCGGTCAGTGGTAAAAGAGGCCATGGATCATGCTTCACCAGAATGACAGACCCCTGCGGGGTGGAAGGCATCTCCTGGGGTTCCTGGGTTGCTCCACCCCTCCATCTGGGACTTGGGAGAGTGATTCTTGAGGCTCTAAGTGATTTTTTACTGAAGGGAAGGAAAACAAACTAAATGACAAAAACCCTACCCTTCAGGGAATGCCCCTCTGGCTTTAGCCAAGCAAATGTACATTTGTGTGTGCGTGTGTGTATGTGTGTGGACATACGGTACACACCCATGTGCATGTGCATGTGAGCATGGACGCATGTATGTGCACATCCCTGAGGTTGTGCATATGTGTGGATGTGCATGTGTGTACAGCCCCCATCCCACCCTATAGCCCCCACCCACACATACATAGCAACGAAGTCTCTGTAGAACTCTCTAAAGCAGTAACCTTGACTGTAGGGACAGAAAATCTAACTGGAGCATATTTTGAGTAAATTCTTCCTCTTACTTTCTTTGCCACCAAATACAAATTACTAAGCCACTCTGAACCTCAGTTTTCTCTTCTATAGAATGGGTAGCAATTCCTGCACCATTATTGTGAAGATTAAATGAGGTAATATGTGAAGATACTTTGTAAGCCAAAATACATGGTAGAAATATATGAAGTTCTCACCATTTTGGGGGCAAAGTGAAAAGTAACACATGATCAAATTACTGTATTTCTACATGAGTTCAGTGTTGGTTTCCTTGAAATCCCAGAGCTGGCCAGAGGGGGAACTATAGAGCACCAGGAAAGTCTCCAATGGCCTGGCACCTCTTCCTTCTTGGTGGGAGAGAGGGAACCTCCCATGGCCTGTGGAGAAGTCCACCAGGAAATTTCAATGAACAGAGCCCAGGGGGGTCTTGGACTTGCTCCAATGCTAAGGGGAAAGAAGCAGGCAGAAGGCAGCAGAGGCAGGATGGAAGGTGCAGTTTCACCTGAGTCCTGGTCTCTACCTTGGGCATGTGCTGCCCATTCCTGGGAGCTCAAGGCAAGACACTTCATCCATCTCCTGACAACCCTCCCACACCTCCACTGAAAGGAAATCGGCCTGGACCCGCTCAGGGAAAAGTCAGATTAACCTTTCTGACGCTACAGCAAATGTTAACAGTCTGCCTTGCCTTTCATAATGCCAATTCAGGCACCAGTCAGTCACCGTCTGTTAGAAATACAGAGAATATATGTCAAAACTCACCCGCACATGCTGAATCGGAAAAGAGCAGTTATTACTGCAAACTCTATATACATTATTTATCAAATGAACTCTCTGCAGTAGGAATACAATTCATTTCTACTCTCTCCCTGTCTCTCTTTCTTGTTCTTTCATTTCAATAGGAGATGAAAGAAGCCATTTATAGAATATTTCTGGGCATTACTCATGCAGCAGTATCCCTGGCTAGGGCTTGAAGTCGGACCTGTCTATTGCCTGAAGGGAGTGGGGGAGAAGCTGCCCCTGTCAGCCAGACCTTTTCAGGATGCCCTGTCCATGGTCACCTCCTCTATCAGCCCACTAAGGGCAACTGTGAGTGACTGGGTCTCTCTTCAGCTCTCCACACTCCACACTGAGCAGTGGGAACCATGGCTCAGAGTAAGGCCAGTAACTTTCCAGGGCATTTTCTTTGTAACATCAGCTTTAACAAATTATCACAAGGTGAGGAAAATGTTTCCAATAAGCCTGTTTGGGGTCAAGTGGGAGCTTCCACTTGATCTACATTAGAGAACAAAAGAAATTTCTTTGTTTTGTTTTGTTTTGGAGAGGTTTTTGCTATAGGGCGCGTACACTCGCCAGAAGGACAGAAAGAGACAGAGAGACAGAAAGCAAGAAATCACCCCCACAGGGGGGATGGCCACACTGCAGTCCCTTCTCCTGCAATCTCCTCTTGGGATCTTGGGCATGCACGCATATGCACCCAGTGTGAGTTTAAGCCACCGGATCCAGGACTCGAACCACAGTCGACTGCATGGGAGTCCAGCGACATAGCCATTATGCTAACTGCTGCTCCTGCGAATAAAAGAAATTTTTCACTCAGTTTGTACTGGTCTGTGTCTTAAAATCAGTACCACTCATCTTCATAGTTAAATCATATTGGCTTAAAGTTACGAGTTTGCCTGGCAGGAAAGGTGGTGGTAATGGCAGCAGTGGTGATGTTGGAGGTAATGAAGATGGTGGTGGAGTGGTGAGAGTAAAGGTGGTGGCGTTAGTAATGTCAGTAGAGGAAGTGATGGTTGTGGTCACAGTGGTGATGGAAGAGGGGATGGTGATGGTGAAGATGATAGTGATAGTGCTGGTGATGATGGGAAAGAGGATGGTGATTATGGTGATGGTAGAGATGATGATAATGATATTGGTGATGGTGGGCGGGTTTGTGGTGGTGCCACTAATACGGTTTAGAGGGTAGAGGTTATGTAGGGTTCATTGAGATGACAATGGCAACGGTAGACGTATCATGGTGGTGGTAGTAGTGATGATGGTGATGTTAGTGGTGGGATGGTAGTGATGGCCATGGTCTGTGTATTATGGTATAGTGTGACAATATAATCTTCATATTCAAGACAATTTTCATTTAGGAATAACAAACGTTTGGGGGGGAGAGAGGAGTTTGCCATAGGGCTCTTGCACTAGCCAGAGAGAGACAGAGAGAGAGGGAAAGTGAGAAATCACCTTCCAGGAGGGATGATCACACAGCAATCTTTTTTTCTCCATTCTCTCTCAAGATTTTGGGCACATGTACACATGCCCAGCATGGTTTTCAAGCCGCCAGGTCCCTTTCTCAGGGACTGACTGCCTGCTGGTGCCCAAAGTACTTTCTTGACTTTAGGACTATGTATCCTGATTACCTCCTCTCCTAAAAGTCACATCCTGTGTTGTCGTTCTTACGTTCCATATCCTTTAAATAAATATTAAACAAATGAAAGGGTGAATAAATGAATGAATCAATGACGTTATTGTTTTCTCCCCAAAACACAAAGCATACAGTGTAGAGAATAGTCAAGAAGTTAAGTTGAGCATAGAGATCTTCTCAGGACCTGCAAGAAAGTAAGAATTTAATTAATACTGCTACCATAATAATGGCTAACACTTATTGAGTTCTGCACAAGGCCCTGTGCCAAGCACACTGCCTTCTTTAACCTCCATTTCGAGCCTATGCAGTATATACCATTTCTACATTCTATGGATGGATGACCTAGGATCGGAGCTTTTAAATGGTTTACATTAAAGCCTCACGGTTCAAAGTTCTGCTTTGGATTCAGACAGAGAAGGGTTCAAACAACAATTACCATTTACCAGCTGCATGGCTTTTATTAAGTCATTTTTGGACCTCAGCTTTTTGTCCAAGCATGAAGAAATACCACTGAATTGTACAAGGGTGGGTTGAACAAGGAAGCTCTCTCAACTTTATCTTTATAAATAATAATAAAATAATTATAAATACATAAATAAAGTAATATTATTGTAAATTTTAGCCAGGGTTCTCTAGGGAGGCAGAATCAATAGAGATGTCTACAGATACATAAGAGGGAATTTATTGGGGAATGGGCTCATGTAAGTATGGCAGCTAAGAAGACCCACAATAGGCCATACATAAGCTAGAGATCCTGGGATGCTTTTTTTTTTTTTTTTTTTTTAGGATTTTGCTTTAGGGCACGTGCGCACACCAGACAGACAGAGACAGAGAGAGACAGAGAGACAGAAAGTGAGAAATCACCCCCCAGAAGGGATGGCCATGCTGCAATCCCTTCTCCTCCATTCTCCTCTCGGGATCTTGGGCACGCCCGCACACACACCCTGCGTGAGTTTAAGCCACCGGGTCCAGGACGCGAACCGCGGTCGACTACGTGGGAGTCCAGCGACATAGTCATTACGCTAACTGCTGGTCCCCCGGGGATGCTTTTTAATGGGAGTCTGAGATCTGAAGACTTCAGAGGCAGGGAAGCTGAAGATATAATTAGAAGTTCAAGGATGAAAGCCCAAGAACCCAGGGGGCTGCTGGTATAGATCCTGGAATCTGAAGGCAGGTGAGCCTTGAGTTCTGCTGTCCAATGCAGTAGCAAAAGTCTATCTTGCCTCCTCAAGAGACTCATCTGTCCTCTGTATTTGTTCTCTCCAGGCCCCTTATTGATTGGGTCATGCCCACCCACAGTGAAAGCAGACTTTCCCTGCCTCATCTACTTAGATTCACAAGTTACTTCCTTCAGGAAACACCCCCATAAGCACACCTAGCATAATGCTTTACGAGGTGTCTAGGTATTTCTTAGTTCAGTCAAACTAACTACCATACTTATCTGTGCTCACTACCCAGGACAAAGTATGTGTTCAGTAAATAGCAGCTCTTTTTTTCTCTTTCTCTATTTTTCTGCTTATGGTCTTCTAGCTAAGTGATGAAAGCAGATTCAATTTCAGACCTGACAGTAAAACTCAGCTTTCACACACCATACATTCTGCCTCAAAATGAGCTATTTCCCTAGGCACAGCTGCCGAGCAACAGAGCATCTCCAAGAATAAGGATGCCACATGACCACACAGGTAGAAGACCAGGCAGGCTGGCCTGGTTTGCAGTTTCACTGGGCCACCATTCAACACCATCTTAGCAATCCACCTGTAGATGGCCCGGAGGCCCCAACCTGGATGTCATTAACATCTCTTACATTGCTGGGAGTGCAGTCCATGGGATTGAACTCCCCTCCAAATACATGAGACTGTTGTAGGACTGTTTCTGTGAGGCAGTCCAGGCCTCCCTGACCAACCAGTGGCTCACATGTGGCAGCCCCAGGGCACATTTCTCTTCTGCTGATCTACCAAGTGTTAAAAATTAATTTAACTCTGATCACACTGACAGGGGAAAAGTTAATAGAAGTTTTATTTTTTAATATATGAGGAACCTTAACAGGATTTAAGCTTAATGCCTCAGAAATGGGAAGGACTGCTGACAATTTATCTACCAGAATCTGCAGACTTTAGTAGGGAGCTAAAGAAATGGAAGAAGTATTATTCTAGCAGCTAGAGTCAGGATTGAAATACCCCCCACCTCTAGCCCCCTACCAGCAATTGGGAGAAATCCCAATAGTCTGTCAACCCAAGAAATTGACTCATAAATTGCCCAAATCCTCAGTTTCCCCTTATTACTCTGACCTCCAGTTTTCTTTGCGATCCAGAAAATATATCATTTCAATTTTTTTAAGATATAATAGAGCTTGTCACTTAGAATCATAGAATTTTAGAGCTGATTTCTTCCAGCTATAATAATTTATGATACTAAGAGATGTGGAGGGAAAGTTTATAACAGAAAATTGTGCTGAACATAGGCCATACATTTTGTTTTAGACGTGGCTCTCGGCTGTTTTCAAAAGCTACTAACAAAAAAAAAATCTCCCATGCAAAATGTTCTTGAGTGCTCTTAGACTGAACTGCTTGAACTGTTCGTTATTAGACTATATTTTATTAATGAGACTAGTCAACTGCTTTACCTGGTATTTATTAAGCACCGTATTAGTCAGAGTTCTCCAGAGAGACAGAACCAATAGGATATGTATATAGAGAGAAAGATGAGGGGATTTATTAGGGGAATTGGATCACGTGACTATGGAGGCTGAGAAAGACAGAGAGACAGAAAGCAAGAAATCACCCCCCGCCCCAGGGGGGATGGCCACACCACAACCCCTTCTCTTCCATTCTCCTCTCGGGATGTTGGGCACACACTCACATTCACCCGGCATGAGTTTAAGCCATTGGGTCCAGGACTTGAACCATGGTCAACTATGCGGGAGTTCAGCAACGTAACTATTATGCTAACTACTGGTCAAAAGATCTTTAGTTATTCCTTAATGCAGTCAAGTAGGCACCTAAAGTTAATCACCACAAGCACCTACTATGTGTTAGGAACTGTTGTAGACATTTAGGGATGTAGCAGCCAATAAAACAGTCAAAAATCCTTGTCTTCCTAGAACTTGCATTCTAGCAAAATGAAATAAACATGTCAGCAAACTGAATAATAAGTTATGGAGCATTTAGAAGGTCATGAGTGCCATAAGCAAAACAAAGACGAGGTGGCTATTTGGAACCTTTTTTTTTTTTTTTTTTTTGGTAGAAGTTCTTGCCTTAGGCCATGTGCACTCACCAGAGAGAGAAAGAGAGACAGTGAAAGGGAAAATGAGAAATCACCCCCCTAGAGGATGACTATGCCATAATCCATTCTCCCCCCTGGATCTTGGGCACATATGCACACATGTCTAGCATGAGTTTCAAGTGACTAGGTCCAGGACTTGAACCACTGCCAGTCATGTGGGAGTCCAGTGATGTAACCACTACTCCATTTGCTAGCCCTTGGAAGCCCCTTTTAAGCAGGGTGGTCAGGAAGCGCCTTACAAAGACACACACACAGTGAAAGTGTGATTGAAGTGAAGGAATAAGCCAAGCTGTGTAGCTGGGGAAAGGCACCCTAGGCAGAGGACTCCGGGGTGCAGAGAAGCTGAGCAGGAGCTTGCCTGGCATGTTTGGAATCATCTGGAAAGCGTTGAGCCTGGACTGGTGAAAGCACAGGTGAGCACAGGGGATAGAGCAAGAAAGGATGAGCAAGGAGCTGTCACAGGACATAGAGCTGTACCCAGGCAGGGTGACCACATATCCTAATGACCCAGAACACCCCAAATTAGTCTGCTATCCTGGAAGAACTATTAATAGTGTCCCAGTGCATTCTCGAATTGCCCCAGTTTGGATGATAAATTGTATGGTCATTCTGCTTGTGGGCCACCATTTGGACTTTGGCTTTGACTCTGAGTATGACAGGACCTATGAGAGTTGGACTGGAGTGACAGGACCTGGCTTACGTGGTCAAGTACTCCTGGCTCTGCTGTTTAAGAGCCTGACAGGAGCCCAGTAGGGAGTAGGACCACTGCCAGACTCAGGCTGCTGCCGCTCTCCTACCTTGCCCCCCTCCCACCTTGTTCAGCTGGTGCGCCTCAGACAACCCTGCTGGCCTTCAGAGTCTGCTCTAAATGTTCCTCTGATCTTCCCTGACACAGTTCCACATGCCCAAATCCCTGCAAAATCAAAGATCTCCTTGACTGATGAATTGTTTTTTATTTTGTTTTCAAATATGATATGACATTTACACATTGAATTTAGCAATAGGTCAGCATGTCATTTTTACTGCTAGACAGTGAGGAGCTTGCATCTGTAAAGGGAAACTCCTATTTATCAAGGGTCCTAAAATAGGCTAGATGTTATATATGCTTCTTGATTTTCCAGTTAAAATGCACATTAATCCTAAGGAATATATTACAGGCACCATTCTGATCATCAAGGTGGCAAACCACCTCTGTGGGCCAGGAATGTGGACAAGGCCTTGCAGGCAGATTGGCCTCTGCTCAGTGGAATGGATGGAGGCCAGAAGAGTAGAGTGGAGGAGACCTTTCTAAAGAGGTTCCTTCACTCCCATGTCTGGTCACTTGCAGGCACTAAACTGACTCCCTGGGAATGCAGGCCAGACTGACTTCACATGGCCTCTTCAGCATGGGGGCTTCTGCAGTGGCTCAGCGTTCCAGAAACAAGGGAGTGGTTTCTTGGCCTAGAAGCCCATACCATCACTTGCACCAGGCTCTATCTATTGAAGCAACCGTAAGCCTGCCCAGGTTCAGGAGGAGGGGACATAGACGCCATCTCTCAATGGCAGCAGAATAAAAGGATTTGCAGGCATACTTTAAAACCACCTCAGTTCCTCCCTTGCACATGAAAAAACCAAGGTTCAGACCGTGTAGGTTACTTACCCAAAGTCCCATAACTAAAATCTCCTGGAGCACATATTCAAAGTGCTCTGTTTGACTACAGAGCACCTTTTCAGAAAGTCTTCTGTGAGGAAGAGAATGTCTAGTTTATCCCCTTGTGTTTAGCGTAGAGTTCAGCACACTCTGAATGAATAAATGGATTCACGAACTGAAGAATGCAGCATGGTCAGCAGCTCTGGGGGGTTTTCTGACTTCAGTTTGTATCCTGAGTGAATGACTCCAATAATGGGAATTTCACATACAGTGACAAGAGGTGTAGAAGACATATTAGGGTGTGGAGGAGACATTTGGGGTACGGGCCTGTCTATTAAAACCCTTTCCATTTGAAAACATCTTCTTACTCTTATTACCAGCCCCCAAAGACAGATAATGAGGCTCATTTAGAAGATGGAGAAACTGTGGGACCAGCAGTTAGCATAATGATTATGTTACTGGACTCCCATGTAGTTGACTGCAGTTCGAGTCCCAGGCCCAGTGGCTTAAACTCACACAGGGTGTATGTGCATGCATGCCCAAGATCTCAAGAGGAGAATGGAGGAGAAGGGATTGCGGCGTGGCCATCCCTCCTGGGGGGTGATTTCTCGCTTTCTGTCTCTCTGT
>NW_006160234.1:0-1180 GCF_000334495.1 Tupaia belangeri chinensis | reverse complement strand
AGGCACTAAACTGACTCCCTGGGAATGCAGGCCAGACTGACTTCACATGGCCTCTTCAGCATGGGGGCTTCTGCAGTGGCTCAGCGTTCCAGAAACAAGGGAGTGGTTTCTTGGCCTAGAAGCCCATACCATCACTTGCACCAGGCTCTATCTATTGAAGCAACCGTAAGCCTGCCCAGGTTCAGGAGGAGGGGACATAGACGCCATCTCTCAATGGCAGCAGAATAAAAGGATTTGCAGGCATACTTTAAAACCACCTCAGTTCCTCCCTTGCACATGAAAAAACCAAGGTTCAGACCGTGTAGGTTACTTACCCAAAGTCCCATAACTAAAATCTCCTGGAGCACATATTCAAAGTGCTCTGTTTGCCTACAGAGCACCTTTTCAGAAAGTCTTCCGTGAGGAAGAGAATGTCTAGTTTATCTCCTTGTGTTTAGCGTAGAGTTCAGCACACTCTGAATGAATAAATCGATTCACGAACTGAAGAATGCAGCATGGTCAGCAGCTCTGGGGGGTTTTCTGACTTCAGTTTGTAACCTGAGTGAATGACTCCAATAATGGGAATTTCACATACAGTGACAAGAGGTGTAGAAGACATATTAGGGTGTGGAGGAGACATTTGGGGTACGGGCCTGTCTATTAAAACCCTTTCCATTTGAAAACATCTTCTTACTCTTATTACCAGCCCCCAAAGACAGATAATGAGGCTCATTTAGAAGATGGAGAAACTGTGGGACCAGCAGTTAGCATAATGATTATGTTACTGGACTCCCATGTAGTTGACTGCAGTTCGAGTCCCAGGCCCAGTGGCTTAAACTAATGCCAGGCATTTGTGCATGCATGCCCAAGATCTTAGGAGGAGAATGGAGAAGAAGAAACTACAATGTGGTCATCCCCCCCAGGAGGAGGACAGGGATGATTTCTCACTTTCCCTCTCACTGTCTCTGTCTCTCTCTCTCTAGCAAGCACACATGACCAAAAAAAAAAAAGAAGATGGAGAAACTGAGCAATTGTAGGGTGACTTTAGTAGCAACAGACCTAAGCACTTCTTCCTTTTGCTGTATGCATAATAAGAACAGGGAGACAGGGTCGAATCTGGGAAACCGACCCTGCTCATCCTCCCTCACTGATGCCTGAACTTCGGAGAAAGGTGACATGTGGCTAGAAGAAAGGCGATTTC
>NW_006160233.1:344423-354029 GCF_000334495.1 Tupaia belangeri chinensis | reverse complement strand
TTTTCTAGCTTTTATGGAGTACAAAAACATAAGACATCTGTGGTAGGATTTTAAAAATCAAGATATAACTTCGATTTAAGAAATATATATCTGACATCCACACTATAAAAAGAAATCTGTCAGATACCATGTAAAAATCTTTGGAGATTTCTTCTCTGACCTAACATACAAATGAGGAGAAATTTGGATGCTTTCTGAGAGCAGGTGGGTGAATGGAGCATTTGAAATAATGCAACTGTTTAATCCTTCTAGGTTGCTTTCTATGGTAGGCAGTTTTTGCTTTGCATGACTGATAACAAGGTGGTTGTGCCTAAAGTTAGAGAGAAAAGAAGTAGATAGCTAAGACCAAGAAAAGAGACCAAATTTATTGCTTATTTAACTCATACAGAAAATAAATTTTACTTAAAGACTTCACCTGTACTGCTACCATCACAACCTATTTTTTTCTGTGTTCTGTTTCATTTATAAGTTTACATAAAGTTTTAATGCCCTAAATTAGTCTCATTTTAACAATCTCCCACATGTCCATGTGTGTTTTGCATTGTATCTGTATTATGTTAATGCCCGAGAGTCCCATTACCCTGTGAGATCATGTATTACATTACCTTGCTTTGTTGCTGAACATTGAGATTTTTGTTAGTACTTCCTTAAGTTTGTGCAATGTTAAAAAATTATGTTTAGAGCTGTTGCTCTGTGAAAGTGCTATGTTTTAAAGGCTGCTTTTTTCTTTTTCAAATTTATAAAAGAGTAAGTAAAATAAAGAGTTATTATAGGTTATGTGAGGAACAGAAAGCAGCAGAGGGGCAAATAACACAAAAAAATGACTTATTTCTAAAACTTCAGGCAGAAATTTACAACCATGTGACTTCTCTTTTTGGGGGGGATGGGGTGGGGTGGAGGAGAGGTTTTTGCTATAGGGTGCCTGTGCTCGCCAGACAGAGAGACAGAAAGTGAGAAATCAACCCCCCGGGGGGGGGGGGAGGGGACCACCACCCGGGGGGGGGGGGATGGCCACGCCGCAATCCCTTCTCCTCCATTCTCCTCTCAGGATCTTGGGCACGCACACAAACGCATCTGGCGTGAGTTTTAAGCCACCGGGTTCGAGACACAAACCACAGTCGACTACATGGGAGTCCAGTGACATAGCCATTACACTAACTGCTGGTCCCCCATGTGACTTCTTGAGAAGTCATCTTGACTTTAAAAATAACAATCAGCACCATGTGTTGAAACAACACTATATCTGCTGCTGAATTACCAAAACATCTCTGTAAAAAAAATCAATTGACCTCAAATATCCAGTCTATTTTTGAACTTTCTAGTTTACTTCATTGAGCAATTGGGTTATCTTTCTGTATTTGGTTTATTTCCCTTAGTATTATGTCTTTCAGGCTCACTCAGTTAGCTCCAAAGGACTAGATTTTGTCCTTTGTAATGGTTGCATTTTATCCCATTTTGTGTGTGTGTGTGTGTGTGTGTGTGTGTGTGTGTGTGATGTGTGTGTGTGTGTATGACATTTTCATTATCCATTCATCAGGTGATGGAAACTAAGGTTGCTTCCATATCTTGGCTATATAAATAACTACTACAATTAACATGCGGTGCAGATATGTTGATGACATGCTGACTTCTTTTCCTTTGGATATATGCCTAGCAGTGGAATTGCTGAATTATATGACAGTACTAATTTTAATTTCTTGAGAAAACTCCATACTGTTTTCTAAAGGCTATACTTCATTACATCCCAACAATAGTGTAAAAGAATGCCTTATTCTCGGCAGCATTTGTTATATTTTATACTAGCCATTCTAACTGTACTGCAATGTTATCTCATTGTGTTTTTGATTTTGATCCCTAATGGTTAATGATATCTGAGCATTATTTTTATGTTTCTGGCCCAGTCTGTCTTCTTTTGAGAACTGTTTTTTCAGATCATTTGCCCTTTTTAAAAATTGTTTATTTGTGGATTTTTGTTTTGTTTTGTTTTTGTTCTGTTTTATTTTTGTCTATTGAGTTGTTTGAGTTCATTGTATATTCTGCTTTTAGATTTTTGTCAAATAAATAGTATGCAAATATTTTATCCCATTCTGTGTGTTGTTTTCTATACTACGCAGAAGGTTTTTAATTTGAGACAGTCTCATTTGTCCACTTTTGGTTTTGTTGCCTGTCCTTTTATGGTTTTATTCAGGAACTTTTGGTCCATACAAAATACCTGTCACTATAACTTTATAATACTACATTTGAAAATCTGGTAGTATGATACCTCCACCTCCATCCTTTTTGTTCACAATTGCTTTGTCTATTTGAAGTCTTCGGTAATTCCATACAAACTTTGTGATTGCCTTTTCTATTTCTATGAAAAGTGTCATTGATATTTTGATAGGTATTGCATTGAATCTGCAGGTCGTTTTGAGTAGCATAAACATTTTAACAATATTGATCTTCCAATCAATGAATATGAAATGTCTCTCTGTTTATGTACATGTCTCCTTCAATTCTTTCATCAGGGTTTAAGATTTTTGTTACAGAGATCTTTCACCTCTTTATTTAATTTCATTCATAGATATTTTATTTTCCATCTAGCTATTATAGAAGGGGTTGATTTTAAATTTCTTTTTCAACTATTTCATTATTGGCATATAGAAATGCTACTTAGGGAAAGGCAGAGAGAGAGAGAGACCTCTAATAGGAGTGGTCACATCACTTCCTCTTTCCTCTATTTCTCCATCCCATCAGAATTTGGGGCACACATGCACAAATGCCTTGCATTTTTTTAGGCCACCAGGTTGGTACTCAAACTGTGGTTGACCATGTGGAATCTGGCTCCTGATGCACAGTGCTTAACCACTGTGCTATGGAAGCTATACCCTGATACTGATTTTTGTATGTTAATTTTGACTACTATAACTTCACTGAATTTATTTATCAGTTCCAGAAGTATCATGGAATCTTTAAGATTTTCTATACATAGGTCATATCATCTGCAAACAAGGACAACTTGACCACGTTCTTTTGAATTTTGATACTCTTTTTGAAAATTATTTTTTAATTTATTTTTATTTGTTATTAGTATTTTTTTAATTTGGTGAGAGAAGGTGAGAGAGAGAGAAAATGAGAGAGAAAGCCACCAGGTCCGAGACTTGAACTGTGGTCAACCATATGGGAGTCCAGTGCCTTAACCACCATGCCACCTATCAACCCCAATACTCTTGTTTTTTAATTGCCAGAGGACGATGTGTGCTCAACAGGACGAAAGAGAGAGAGAAACAACATTCCTTGGTGGGGTATGATTATACTGAAATCCTTTTCCTTCATTCTTCCTTCCCATCAAGATTTTTGGCATGCATGCTCACACACCTGGTGTGTTTTTCAAGCTGCTGAGGTTAGGATTCAAGCTGCCATCTGACAT
This sequence comes from Tupaia belangeri chinensis, assembly GCF_000334495.1. Lineage (NCBI taxonomy): Eukaryota > Metazoa > Chordata > Mammalia > Scandentia > Tupaiidae > Tupaia > Tupaia belangeri. Next base: position 350,620 of record NW_006160233.1, on the reverse strand, counting down.
GTGGGATACCCCTTCCTTAACCACTGTGCTGCAGGACTGGCCCTGGATATCTTTTATTTCTCTCTCTTGCCTACTTGATCTATTACTTTTAGTACTATATTAAATATGTTTGACGAGAGTGGACATCTTTGTCTTGTTTTAGTTGTTAAAGTAAAAACTTAGCTTTCCCCCCATCCAATATGATATTAGGTATGTGTTTGTCATATATGACCCTTATTGTACTGAGGTAAATTTCTTCTATTTCTAATTTGAGTGTTTTTATCACAAAGCAATGATACATTTTTGTCAAATGTTTTTTCTGCATCTATTGAGATGATCAGATATTTGTGTACTTTGATTAATTGGTATGGTATATCATGTTTATGAATTTGCATGTGTTGAACCATCCTTGCATTCTTGAAATAAAACCAACTGGATTGTGTTGTATAATCTTTTTGATGTGCTTTTGGAGTCCATTTGCTAGTATTTTGTAAGGATTTTTTTCTATCTATGTTCATTAAGAATATTGATCTGCAGTTTTCTTTTTTGTTGTGTCTTTGTCTAGTTTTGATATTGGGATAATTCTGACCTTGTAGAATGAGTTTGGGGACTTCCTTCCACTTCAATATCTTGAAATAGTTTTGAGAAAATTGGTATTAGCTCTACTTTTTGTAGAATTTGGTGATAAAACTGGTTCTTGGCTTTTTTGTTGTTATTGGAAGACTTCTTATTACTGATCTAGTCTCCTTAGTTGTTAGTGGTTTATTTGGGTTTTCTATTTATTTCTGGTTCAGTCTTGATAGGTGTATGTGTTCAGAAGTTTATCCATTTAATCTACATTTCTTTTTTTTTTTTTTAAGAGATTTTTGTTATAGGGTGTGTGTGCTCACTGGAGCTACAGAGAGAGATAGAGAGGTAGAAAGTGAGAAATCACCCTTCCAGTAGGGATGACCAGGCCACAGTTTCTTCTCTTATCTCCTCTTGGAATTTTGGGCACACTCGCACACATGCCCTGCATGAGTTTAAAGTCACTGGATGCAGGACCCAAAGTGTGGTTGGCCATGTGAGAGTCCAGTGACAGAACCATTACGCCATCTGCTGGTCCCTAATCCACGTTTTTAAAATTTGTTGGCATATAGTTGTTTATAGTAGTCTCTAATTACCTTTTGTATTTATGTGTTATCAATTGTAATATCCTCTTTCTCACTTCTGATTTTATTTATTTAGGCCTTCTCTCTTTTTTCTTAGTCTAACTAAAGATTTGTCAATTTTCTTTACTTTTTAAATGACCACCATTTTATTCCTCAATATTTTGTATTTTTTAATCTCAACTTTGTTTATTTTTTCTCTGATCTTTATTATCTCTTTTCTTCTGATGCTTTTAGAATTAGTATGTTCTTGTTTTTCTAGATTCTTGAGTTGATTCGTTAGATTGTTTACTTCTTTCTTTTTCTTTTTCTCTTTCTTTTTTTTTTTCTCATTCTCTCTTTATGGTACTTATTGCCATAAACTTCCCTCTTAAAACTGCTTTTTGCTATATCTCTTAAAGTTTTGGTATGTTGCATTTTCATTTTCATTTGTTTCTATACATCTTTAATTTTTTATCTTGATTTCTTCTTTCAATAGTCATCTAGGAACATATTATTTAGTTTCCAATGAATTTGTATGGTTTCCAATGTTTTTCATTTTAATGAGTCCTAGTTTTATTCCACTATAGTTAGAAAATGTATTTAGCATAATTTCTATTTTTTTCTGTTTTTGCTATAGGGCATGTTTGTGTGCTTGCCAGAGAGAGAGAGAAACAGAGAAAGACAGGGAAAGTGGGGAATCATTCTCTGGGGCAGGGAGTGGTCATGCTGCCATCCTTTCTCCATTCTCCTCTTAGGATTTTGGGCATGCATGCACACACATCTGGCATGATTTTCAAGTCACCTGGTCCAGAACTTGAGCCATATGAAATCCAGCTTCCTTAACCTTCATGTCATTTACTGGCCCCAATATAAGTTCTATTTTTTAGAAGTTTTTGGGATTTATTTTGTGGCTTAACATGTGGTCTATTGGGGGACCAGCAGTTAGTGTAATGGCTATGTTGCTGAACTCCCATGTAGTCGACTGCAGTTTGAGTCTTGGATCTGATGGCTTAAACTCACACCAGGCGCATATGCAGTGTGTGTGTGTGTGCATGCCCAAGATCCCGAGAGGAGAATGGAGGAGAAGGAATTGTGGCTTGGCCATTCCCCCTGGGAGGTGATTTCTCGTTTTCTGTCTCTCTGTCTCTCTCTGTCTTTCCGGCGTGCACATGTGCCCTATAGCAAAAACCTCTCCAAAACAAAACAAAACAAAACAAAAAAACCAGTGGTCTATTGGGCCAGCAGTTGGCATAATGGCTATGTCACTGGACTCCAATGTAGTCATTTGAGTCCCAGACCCGGTGGCTTAAACTCACGCCAGGCATGTGTTTGTGCATGCCCAAGATCTCGAGAACAGAATGGAGGAGAAGAGATTGCAGCGTGGTCACCATCACCACCCCCAGGGTGTAATTTCTCACTTTCTGTCTCCCTGTCTCTCTGTCTCTCTTTCTGGCGAGCACATGTGCCCTATAGCAAAAAACTCTCAAAAATACAATGTGGTCTATCTTGGAAAATAATTCATGTGCTGATAAGAATGTGTATTCTCGGGAACCAGCAGTTAGCGTAATGGCTATGTCGCTGGACTCCCACGTATTCGACCGCGGTTCACATCCCGGACCCAGTGGCTTAAAACTCACGCTGGGCGCTTGTGCGTGCGTGCCCTAGATCCTGAGAGGAGAATGGAGGAGAAGGGATTGCAGCATGACCATCCCCCCTGGGGGGTGATTTCTCGCTTTCTGTCTCTATGTCTTTCTCTTGTCTGTCTGCCGAGCGCACGCACCCTATAGTGAAAACCTCTCCAAAAAAAAGAAGAAGAATGTGTATTCTAAAAGTGTTGGATGAAACATTCTGTAATTGTCTATTAGATCTATAGTGAAATATAAATCCAATATTCCTTTGTTAATTTTCTGTTTAGATTACATGTCCAATGCTGAGAGTGGTGGACTGAAGTCTCCAACAATTATTGTGTTAGAATTTATCTACATTTTATCTCCCTTTAGCTTTAGTTTTTTTATATATGCAGGTGCTTTTATTTTGGATGTATGTGCATGATTAATATGTCTTCTTGCTGAATCAATCCCTTTACCATTATACAGTGGCCTTCTTTATCTCATTACTGTTTTGAATTAAAGTCTATTTTATCTAAAATAAGTATAGCTACTCCTGCATGCTTTTGGTGTCTATTTGCATTGAATATCTTTTTCATGCTTTCACTTTCAGTCTCTATGTGTCTCTATAGATGAAATAAGTTTCTCATAGGCAATATACAGTTGAGTTTTGTTTCCATATGTATTTAGCCAGTCTTTATTTTTTTTAAAGAATGTAATACATTTACATTCAGGGTTTTTATAAATAAATTAAAATTATTCCTATCAGGACCAGCAGATTGCATAATGGTTATGTCATTGGACATGGACATGGAAATCCACTGGACATGGCTGCCACGTTTGAGTACTGGACTTGGAAGTTTGAAAGTCATGCTTGGGCATATGCATACATGCCCAAAATTTCAAGAGGAGAATGGAGAAGAGATTGCAGTGTAGCCATCTCCCCTGGGGGGTGTTTCACACTTTCTGTCTCTCTGTCTCTTCTGAAAGTGCAATTACCCTATAAAAAAAAATCTCTCTTTAAAAAAACAAAAACAGGGAACCAGCAGTTGGTGAAATGGCTATGTCGCTGGACTCCCACGTAGTCGACCACGGGTTGCGTCCCGGACCCAGTGGCTTAAAACTCACACCAGACGCATGTGCGTGTGTGCCCAAGATCCCGAGAGGAGAATGGAGGAGAAGGGATTGCTGCGTGACCATCCCCCTTGGGGGGTGATTTCTCGCTTTCTGTCTCTATGTCTCTCTGTGTCTGTCTGGCGAGCTCATGCACCCTATAGCAAAAACCTCTCAAAACAAAACAAAACAAAACAAAAGATAAATTACTCTTGTCATTTTATTCAGCTTTATTTTTTTAAAGATTTTGTTCTCTGGTTGTTTTGTATATTCATTATTTCTTTTTCCCTTTTTTATTGTCTATGATGTGGTTTGGTGATTTCTTGTGAAAATAGGGTTTGAGTCTTTTCTGTTCCTCATTTGTGTATCTATTCCAGTCTGTGCATTTTGTACTTTCAGTGTTTTTTGTTTTATGTTGGTAGTTGTTACTCTTTTACTTCTAAATATAGGAGTTCCTTAAGAATTTTTTCCCAATGTCAGTCTAATGAAGGTGAAATTTCTCAGCTTTTTCTTGTATAAAAAAAACTTTATTTCCACCTGTCCTCTGAAGGATAGGTGGAACACTGAGACACTCACAGTCGCCATTGCCAGTGAGTACAAAGGAAAACCATGGGAACTGTATTATTGTGTAGAATTCTTGGTACACCATTTTTCCTTCTAGTAGTTTGAAGAAATCAGCCCTTTTTCTCCTCTGCATAGCCTTTGCTGAGAAATATAATGTTATTCTGATGGGTTTCTCTATGTATAACTTGATGCTTTTCTCTTGCTGTTCTCTAAATTATCTTTTTATCTTTTATTTTTGACATTTTAATTATGATATGCCCCCATAGGCACCTATTTGAGTTTAATCTGTTTGGAGATCTTTGAACTTCTTCTAGTTAGATGCCCATATCTCTTCCAATATTTTGTTAAATAAGTTTATGGTCCCTATCTTTGTCTTTGCCTCTTGAATTCCCATGATGTAATTATTTGTTCCCTTTACAGTATCCCATAAATCCTAAAGGCTATATTTGATCTTTTTCATTCTTTTTTTCTATTTCTTCCCTGACTGGATAATCTCCAAGCATTTATCTTCTAGGTCTAAAATTCAAATTCTTTCTCCTGTTTGTTTTAATCTGCTATTGAAGCTCTTTGTTGTATTTTTTATTTTCACTCATTGAGTATAATTTCTGTTTGGTTCTTTATAATTTCTATCTCTTTGTTAAATTTCTCATTTTGATTTTACATTGTTTCCTTGAATTCCTTGAATTGTCTATCAATGTTTTCCTGTATCTTGCTGAATTTCTGTAGAATCATTATTCTGAATTCCCTTTCAATCATTTCAAGAATTTTCTTATCTTTGGAAAATTATTATCTTCCTTTATAGGTGTTCAGTTTTCTTCCTTTTTCATATTTTTTGTGTCCTTATGTTGATATCTGCATATCTGGTGGGATGGTTTCACCTTTTTCCATTTTTAAGGGCAGTTTCTAAGCAGATGTTTTATCAAGAATGTGCCCTTTAGTGTTATTAGGAGAATTTTCTGGTTTTTAGTGGACACAATAATACAGTTCCCATGGTTTTCCTTTGTACTCACTGGCAATGGCGACTGTGAGTGTCTCAGTGTTCTAGACTGTGTTTGTGACAGTAGGGGTACAGTTTTATTGGGTGTTGGGTGATCATGTGAGCCATTTGCTCTAGGAAGTGCTAGGGGCTAGGGATGTTGGCCTACAGTCTAGAGATAGCCTGCCAACCTAAGCACCAGAGAGGGAGCAGACACCCAGAGTGGCAGGCCCAAGAGCACTGACTTACAGAGGTAGCGGACCCTCACCACTGGTGGGACTCATGAACTTTGACTATGGTGGGTGCTGAAATCAGTTGTGGTTTGGAATAGGGACTTACTGAGTCTGGAGTGCTCCCACAGCAGAGAGGGTATCTATGTGCTTGAGATTCAGTGCTTATTTGGTTTGTCACCTGTCTGTCACAGAGGCCTGCAGCTCCTAGAGTACTCTCATAAAAGGTTGAGATGAGCTCTAGGCATTTTTCTGCCTACTTCTTTTCTGTAATTCTTTCCCTTGTATAAAGTACTAAGGTAGTTTCCTTTTGTGCATGCTGAGATCAGTGATTAGCCCAAAACTGAAGGACTTCTCTTCTCAGATCTCTAAGAAAACAAAAATCTCTCCCTCTGCACCACTTTGGCGGCCCAACAGAGTCATGTGGTCTGGTCAGGCTCTAAACTGTTGTAGAGCGCCCCCGCCCATCGCCCTCAGCGCCTATTTCAAAATGGCGCTCAACGGAAGCCCGCTGAGCGCTCAAAGCAGTAAACAACTTTAAGGAAGTAGGGCAGTGGGGAGCGTGGAGAGCATGGGAACACCGCATGCAACCAATCCT
>NW_006160233.1:343841-344236 GCF_000334495.1 Tupaia belangeri chinensis | reverse complement strand
CCAGGGCAGCCGGCTGGTAAAGTCTCAGAAGGTAAGAGACACCGTTCATAATTTAAGACCTCGGTATAGAGGCAGGGTTATTCATAAGACCTCGGTATAGAGGCAGGGTTATTCACAAGACCTCGGGATAGAGGCAGGTAAAGTTAAAAGACCTCGCGATAGAGGCAGGTAAAGTTATAAGACCTCGGTATAGAGGCAGGTATTCTTTCTCCTTCTTTGGTGTTTTTTCTCTTTCTTTTCTTCATCTTTTCGCCCTTTGGCTGCAGGCTGGTCCTAACCAAAATGGGCAACTCTTCCTCTCACCCCCTCTTTCAGGCACTTAAAGCGCTCTTAAAAACTAAAGGACTTAAATTAAGGGATAAGACCATGTTGGGGTTTCTTCATGAAGTAGATCT
>NW_006160233.1:342491-342728 GCF_000334495.1 Tupaia belangeri chinensis | reverse complement strand
CTGCACACCTGAAAGAGTGGGCGGGAATGGGCTCCCTGGCACTGTTGATCGTGTTCCTGTGTGCTCTATGCCTCTTATGCCTAGGTAAAATGCTCCGCCAACAAAGGCGTGATCGAGCGCTTGTAGCACAAGCATTTGCCGCTATTGAAATAGGACAGTCGCCAGAGATCTGGCTTGCGGCTTTGGGCAAACCTTAATGGCAGGGAGACAACACTTGTACTGCACTCAGCGCCCCCG
>NW_006160233.1:288505-342357 GCF_000334495.1 Tupaia belangeri chinensis | reverse complement strand
GCTTGCTCATCTGCCCTCGCCTGCTTTAAAGACAAAAAAGGGGGAACTGTAGAGCGCCCCCGCCCATCACCCTCAGCACCTATTTCAAAATGGCACTCAACGGAAGCCCGCTGAGCGCTCAAAGCAGTAAACAACTTTAAGGAAGTAGGGCAGTGGGGAGTGTGGAGAGTACGGGAACACCGCATGCAACCAATCCTCTTTCAAGGACTAGCTTCCATGCACGTGGACAATGATCTGATTGGCTAGGGGCTCTTTATAAGGCCCCGGGGAAAGGGAAAGAAAGAAGAACTTCTGTAACATAGCCTGGGGAAATAAAGTGCTGAAGAGAAGACCATCTCCGGAGTCGTCAGTTGCGCAACAAACTGTAGCCTGGAACTGACTTTAAACTGTAAGAGGGTGTAATTAATCATAGGGCTCCGTTTTTGTTTGTTTGTTTTTCCTGTACTTGGGGATTATAGCTCTGTGAAGCCTAATGTCCATCATGTGGAAATTGTCATTATTTTAAGTGGGAAGGAAGGTAAATTCAGGCCTAAATAGAGATCTCTCCCTGCTGTTCTACAAGTTTAGCTAGTTCCAACCTAAAGTGTGACATTTCATACATGGCCAGTCTTAATGCAAGCTCCTTACAGAGCCCTTACTTGGTGCTTCCACATAGAAGTTACTTTCTCTTCTCCAAACATCATAGTTTCCAAACAGAACATGGTAACACAGTCTCTTTTCTTCTTTTTCATGTAGCTGTGATGTTGTAGAATGTGTACATAACACCAAGTTGATGCAGCAAGTCGAATATATTAAAAAAAAACACTATTTTTTATTACCTAGTCATTAGTACAGTATGTATCACAGATCCAAGTGTGAGGCTGAAAGATGGAGTCAGTCTCAAAAATTGTGTGAGACTCGGTGACAGTGTGAGAGTACCAGCTTTGAAAATTACTTAATAATAATTTCTAAAATGATTTATTATTTATATTTAGACGATGTCACAAAGCCTCATGTTAAAATGACTGCATCAATTCCTTGCATCTGAGGGAGGACATTAAATAGAAAAATAGAGAGGCATAGCACTAATGGGACAAAGAAATGGGGTATTATCTGTTGAGGAAAACTTTATAGTATTATCAACTGGACTGGGGAGAAATTCACACATGTTGGAATATTCACTTTGCAAGCTAAATAATGTGACTGAATATATAAAAGAATTTGAAATAAAAGAAAAAATGAAAAAAAAAGACTGCATCAAAACATCATGCAATCTATGGCACCTTGACTCAAGTGAAGAGAAAGAGGAAAAGGAAGAAGAGGAAAGGAGAAGTGGGAATACTAATGAAATACATTCAGTGCTTACCATAGGCACTAAGTACCGTACTTACTAAGTACACTGCATGTATTCACTGGCTTAATCGTCACAAAAACTTCTCTGAGTTAGGTAGTACTATTATCCTGTCTACTTTTGAGTCAAGGCACAGAAAGGCTTGGAAACTTTCCAAGAGTACCAGTGGAGTCAGTAGAATCATTGAGAGCCAACTAATTTTTTAAAATGTTACGTGTATATTTTAAAATGTGCTTGTTAATCTAAAATGAAACTAATAACCAACTCATTGACATATTACAAAAAGAGAATTAAATTTTCAGAAAGAATTTTTTCAGTACTTTCTATCAATCTTGTCTTTCTGTGGAATTTGTAAGCACGTTAGGGAAGAAACACTGAAGAAAGACCTGGCCATTAACTCAGAACTTGATACTCTTTTTTTTTTTTTTTTTTTTTAAGAGGTTTTTGCTATAGGGCACATGCACTCGCCAGACAGACAGAGACAGACAGACAAAAAGTGAGAAATCACCCTCCAGGAGGGGATGGCCACACCGCTACAATCCCTTCTCCTCCATTCTCCCCTCGGGATCTTGGGCACATACGCACATGCGCCCAGCATGAGTTTTAAGCCACTGGGTCCGGGATGCGAACCACGGTTGACTTACGTGGGAGTCCAGCGCCATAGCCATTACGCTAACTGCTGGTCCCAGAACTTGATACTCTTATTTCTGAATCTCTTCCACTTATCATTCTTGGATGTTTCTTGGTTATCTGTTTAGGCTAAAATATCTTCCATGATAATTATCTTTGCAAAGTACCGAGATACTGCAGACATTGGAGAATCCTTGAGAAAGAGCTTTCCTACATTCTTAAAGATGACAGTGGAAAATTATGAGGGGAATGAGGAAGAGGAACTTGTTATGAACGAGGAAGAAAACAGGTTAATATTTTAACATTTTTGGAGCACCCGTTCTAAGTCAGACACTAATTTATGTTTTCTCTCATTTGATTTGCCTTACCACCTCATAAGATATTTTCTATCATATCCATGTCATTGATGAAAAGATAGAGGTTCATTTAGGAAATTTACCCAGTACCCCACTAAAAGTGAGTATCAATGCTATGACAGGAGCATAGGAATTCCAAAGTCCAAACATTGCCCTTTTGCTCTGTGCTAAGTCAAAAATTACTCCCTTGCTTCTTTCCAAAAGTCATTCCATAATACTTGATAAAATGCCCAGAACTCTCTGAAGTTTGCTGAGATTACATGTCAATGTTTAATTTGTTGACTCTAAAAAGAACACTTACCAGGCAGGAGTTAATCATGAGTCCTCTTTGAAATGAATAACAAGTTAATTCCTATTTTGATTTAAATTTCCTGGTTACTCTGAACTTAATATTTATCAGGATTAGAGCCAACTCCCAGTATTTCCCTTAACCTAATACAATTAATTAGAAACCTCACATATAAATTAAACATACATATATTAGGGATCTTCCAAAGTTCTTGAAAAATGTATATTGAAAAAAAGAAAAAGACTATGCATGGATGTCAAAAACTTTTTTGTACCAAAATGAACTCATACTGTAATTCCATTTTTCCATGAGCTTTTTGAAGTTCCCTTGTATAAATGCTTACATCAAGAACTGTGCAAAAGAAACTCTAATGACATCCAGATCCTTGCTCATATATATTTTTAGCAACCAAAGAGATATGGGTCACTGCAATAGAACCTAACTTCAGTACAAGATAGTGCATATGCACACATAAGTATATTTATTTAGAAGACAATCATTTACAGATTTGTATTATTTTATAAGACATTCCTGTAAAATGCATGCCTTTTAGGTAAGATAAATACATTCAACTTCCTTATTTCCTAACATATTTGTTATTCCCTTCTTTCAAATAAAGAAGAAATATATTAGTATTCTTTTATTTGTAGATTATATGATTGTATTTTCATTTATCAGGAGTAGATTAATGAGACAATTCTCTATTTTTTCATTACTACCAAAGCAAAATTATTTCAAGTTCATCTAATTCTATAGTCACTTGCTTTGGTAGGCTCACTAGCATTACTCTACATAACCTAATATTTAACTGCCTTCACCTGACAATTCTTAAGATCCAAGCAACTCTGCAGAGACACATTCAATTTTTCTTGGAATTTATATCTGTTAGACACTCTGAACATTTTCCTGAGACTTTTTTAATGGTAAAGGGCTACTTTAGAACAATTCTCGAAGCTTGAAAGTTTTTTCTCCTTGTTCCATGATGTAGCATTTTATGATTTAAACTTTTCTGTACTGCTATAGTAAGTGAACCCCAAACATTGCAAAATAACTCTTAGTATTTCCCAGTGATCCTTTCTTGGACCACCTCTGTGGTGAGATAAGGTGTCTTCTCTTGGTTGCTCAGCTTCCATGAAGAAACTGCAATTCTGTTCTTTGGTTGCATATTGAAGACACACATTTTTTCCAAATGGAAATCTAGACTATTTGTATGTCAGAAGCTTTTAGTAGAGGTATGACCTGCAACCCAATATTACTCAAAACTTACTTGAGGCCCAGTTGAGAAAATATCTATCCATTCTCTAAGTATTAGATATTAAATGCCTTTTATTGCAAGTGTCAACTCCAGTTGATTCAACATTCAGTAGCTGCTTCACTAAAAGTGTTCTGAATTCAACTGAGGGGGAAAAAAAAGATTATAATTAATTAGACATAACAATAAGAAAGAATAACAGTTCCACATAGTTTCAAATTTTACAATGAATAAAATTATAATTACATTTTGCAGGACTCAAATGAAAGTATGTAAAATGACCACTTTTATTTTGTCCAAACTGTACTGATGGCTGAACACAGAATAAATGCAGATAAGCTCAGTCAACTTAGAGAGATTTTTGTCCTTTTTCTTGAGAGAAAGAGAAGCACTCTCTACAGCATTCCAGGCCATAGTCCTCCTAACCCCAGCCTTTTGGTGAACCCAGATCAGGGACAAGTACACAGACAGTAAGTGGGAACAGATTGACCCAGGAACTGCACCCCGTCTTCAGTATGGGTCCAGTATCATGAAGTATTGTGCCCACTGTCGCGCTGCCTTTTAGAGAGGTATTTTTCCTTCTCTTTCTCCCTCGGTTTAACATCTCTCTTGGTCTAGTTCATATGAGGTGGAGCAGGAGTGACAGTAGGGAAGGATACTGATATGGCCCTTGGTCTTCATCATAATTACCCTGATTCGATCTTACATATTGTATTAATAAACTGAAAAATCACACCATACCCTATAAATAGGTACAATTATTATGTGTCAGTTAAAAAGATAAAAATAAATAAATTTTTAAAGGATGTTAGTCCTTTTTTTAGAATTATTTATTCAATTTTATTTATTATTATTATTTTTTAATTTGACCAGAGAGAGAGAGAGAAGGGGAAAGTAAGAAAGCAAGCCACCAGGTCCAGGATTTGAATTGTGGTCAGCCATGTGGGGGTCCAGCATCTTAACCACCACATCATCTCCTGGCCCCAGGATGTTAATCTTAAAATGATTAGTTTGAATATTTTACTATGTGTGTGTATTATTCCTATTTGATGAATCTTTTTATTTGAATTTTTTAAAAGTCATATATGGAGATTGTTTGACTTAGTTTTTCTACTTGGCTCCTTTCCACCATGAAATGCCATGCTTTTGCAGATGTAACTCTTGTCTGGCTCAAAGAAGGCACTTTGCCATCCTTTTCTACTAAGCCAATCCTCTCACTTTTTCTGGATTATGTAGGTTTATGGAACCATCTTCCACATGAAGCAGGGAAACCCAGCTTTAAGTTAAAGGCCTTGGACAAGTGATGTGACTTTAATACAGCAATTGTCCGCCCTGTTAAGTTGCCGTGAATATGCCTCTATGTTCAAATTTGCTGTGTGCCTGCCATGTGCCTAGCCATATTCATAGACCCAGGAATACCCAAATGAATCCTGGTGATAGTGAAAAAAGTCCTATGCTCAAAAAGCTCACAACCTGGAGAAAAAGATAAACAGATTAATTACAACTTGGTGTGAAATATGCATAAACGGAAGATGTACAAGATACAGAAATAGTACTAGCAGAGGAAAATTGAAGATTTTCTGCCCAGTCTTCACCTTCCTGACTCCAAGATCAAGCCAGGGTCAGAGTAACCCTCAATTCCCATGGAATCTGCTGTACAAAGGGAGAAAAACAGAACTGCAGAGAGAACTGCACAGATTACCTCTCCTGCATGCCTCTGAATGCTCAAATTAGGAAAAGAACCTACAATCCATCTGATGACCAAAAACCACCACAGAGGCACAAGAAATATGAGAAGCCAAGAAAATAATCTCTCACCAAAGGGAAAAGAATAACTCTTCTTCCTCCACAGACAATACAATGGAAATGTCAGATAAAGAATTTAGAATATTCATAGTGACAAAGCTAACATAGATAAAAGAGAAGAGAAACAACAAACTCCAGAAGATGCAGGAGAAAAGAGACAATGAGTTCCAGGAGGTGAGGAAGTTCTTGCATGATCTAAAAGAGAAGAAACACACCAAGGGGAAAAAAAGAAAAAAAACCAAAGCTATTAGAGATGAAGGTTGTAATACAGGAAATCAAAACCTCCCTTGGAAGTATTAAATCATGCAAAAGATAGAATCTCAGATGTAGAAGATAGAACCTCTGACCCAGAAAAATTCACCACAAAGATTAAGAATATAACTCCCCAAAAGGAGAATATTTGAGTAATACTAGACACCATTAGACATCCAAACATCTGGATAATCAGTATCCCAGAAGGTGAAGAAACTAATAAGGACATTGGTAATCTATTCCACAAAATCCTTGAAGAAAACTTTCCAAACCTAGAGAGGCATTCAAATATCCAGATCCAAGAAATACAAAGGACCCCACAGAGATAAGATACTAAAATTGGCAAGAAAGAAACGTCAAGTTACTTTCAAAGGATATCCCATCAAGCTAGCATCAGACCTCTCATCAGAAACAGTGAGAGCAATGAAAGAATAGGAAAACGTATTCAAAGTGTTAAGTGAAAAACAATTTCAACCAAGAATACTGTATCCAGCAAGGTTATCTTTCATATGGGAAGAAAAACCCAAAACATTCTCAGATAAACAAAACCTAAAAGAATTTACCTACACCAGACCAGCTCTCCAAGAAGTTCTGAAGGGAGTGCTATAACCAGGAGAATGAAAGACAGACACACAGAAATAAGAGTACAAAAAAATACAAAACAAAACAAAACAAAACAACCGAGAGAAGGGCCAACCTAATGGTAGGGACGAACCTAGAAAGATCAATAATAATGTTGAATGTTAACTTCCAGAATTTAAACAGAAAGATTAGACCACAGTAACACTACAAATTCAACAGGATTGAGACTGAATTAGTGAAACAGAATTTTATGACTTTTGATTAAAACAGTACTGATTTTCTTCTATGGTTTGTTTTCTAGATTTAAAGACTTTTGCCTTCTCTTGAACTGTTTAACTGAATCCTCACCTTTTTTCCTGGCTTTAAGTTGTAAGCAAATTTCTCTTAACATTTTTTAATTTTGATCGAGTAAAACTAAAAGTGTTTTTTTTTTTAATGAAAAAAATACATTAAAAAATACTTATTCAATGGCTGCAGTAAACTATATAGCCCCAGCTAGGTGCTACTTTATGGTATGCTCATTCTACTCACTGAGGTTTATACCTTAAGTCAGACATGTGTTCATAGATATGTATATATCAGCTACACTTGCTATTGAAAGTATTTAGATTAATTAAGATCTTTTGTGAATCAATAAAATGTTCAAAAAAAAAAAAAGGCATGGAAAGAACTGTAGATTCCAGAGAGACAGTGTAGGAGAAGGGTGGGAGGTAGGAAATCAAGAAAAAAAAATGAAAAAGAAAAGAAGCAAAATATATGACACAAGAAATGGAAAATTATTTGTTGAGAATAACACATATGGTAATATCCTTGATTGAGCCAATATACAGTGTATACTAGATGGAAAATCTCACTTTATATACTGTAATGATGTAGTGATGAATGTAAATAAATAAATTTAAAAAAAAAGAAACAAAGAAATAGCCATAGCTAAAACTAATTAAATTACAGAGGTTAGACCTGGAAGTTACTGGATAAACCACTTCTTGGTGGAGGTTTCATCTGACTTAGACTTTGTGCTAGAAATACTTTTTATCAGCCTGAAAGGGAAAAGTAGACATTCTAAGCAGAGTAAATGTCAAGGATAAAATTATGAAGATAAAGATGTGGAGCAAAACTTTGAATTAAAGTGACCATAAACAGTAAATCATAATGCTAGAATGTTAGTATTGCTATTGTTGTTTGTTTTTTGTTTTTGTTTTGTTTTGTTTTGTTTTGTTTTTTGCTAAAGGTTGTGTGAACTTATCGGAGACAGATACACAGAGAGGGAAAGTGAGGAAACCCCAACCCCATCAGGGAGGATGACTATGTCACAATTCCTTCTCCTCCATTTTCCTCTTCTCCATTTTTCTCTCCTCTTGGGATTTTAGGCACACATGCAAATGTGCCCCGTGTGTTTTTCAAACCAAGCCTGAGGACTCAAACCACACAGTCAGTTGTGTGGGATCCAACAGCAACACCTGCAGAAAGAATTTCCACATCCATTTTTGGAGAAAGACTAAATAATGGAACTAAATAATATATTTCAAAGATAAAAATTTACAAGTTTATTTTAAAATATAAAAAAGATATTATACCTTAAAACAAAGTCATTTAAAGATCACTAAACTATGTATAAAATGAAGAAATGTGCATGAATAATAAAAACTGAACTGAAATAAAATTATTGATATTTGAAATCTAATATTTTCTCAATTGTTCAACTATAGTCTCTAGTTTAAATATAGCCATTATTCATATTCATGGGTTACTGTGTGGATTCTCAAATTATACAGTCAGCAACTCAGAATAATGAACACATTCACCATCTCAAGTACTGTGTCAGTGATATCACTGCTGCCTTGTGAGTGTATTTTTGTGCATTTTTCAACTATTTAAAAAAAAAAAAAAGTGTTCCATGGGACCAGCAGTTAGCATAATGGCTATGTCATTGAACTCCCATGTAGTTGACAACGGTTTAAGTCCTGGATCCAGTGGCTTAAACTCACACCGAGCACGTGTGTGTGCATGCCCAAGATCCCAAGAGGAGAATGGAGGAGAAGGGGTTGTTGTGTGGCCATCCCCCTTGGGGGGGGTGATTTCTCACTTTCTGTCTCTCTATCTCTCTCTGTCTTTCTGGTGAGCGTATGCGCCCTATAGCTAAAACCTCTCCAAAAAAAAAAAAGAGAGATTTTATTACTGAAAAGTATCATAGTATAATAGAATTTTTATTTAAATGCATAATACTCATAAAATATGAAGGGTGTATTTTATTTCTCTTTCTCAATGATAATAGGATATGATAGATGATCTTGATTACTACACCAATACCTACAAAATACACTTGAAGGGCCCCCAAAACTGTCAACGATTCATTGACTCTCCGAAAGTAATCAATTGAAATCAAGCATTTACAGATTCAAAGTAAGTTTGAGGAATGAGATGTGTGCTGACTCCTATGTTCTGAGCAAGTCAAGTGTTCAGATGACTCATATATCCTCATCCAAGCTCAAGAGAGGTTGTCGATTTTTTAAAAAAATAACTCAGTCCCTTGATTACCAAACTACATGATTACGTAGCTCAGAAAACTTGGTTCCAATCTTGCTGTTGACACTAAAGACAAGATCTTGAATGAATCCATCCCTGGAAATCTTTTCCCTTCTGCAAAACAGGGAAAGTGACACGAATATTTACTAGGTGACCCCATCACACAGTGGCAGTACCACAGCAGAACCAAGGTTTTCTGACCTTATATCTCAAGTATTCCTACTCAGCAAAAGTTTCTCCCTAGGATATGCTATAACCATGGCATTTCTTATAATCTTGTCTAGGTTCACAGAGAAGCCTAAATGAGGTGATACAAAACCTTGCACCTACCAAATCTTTCAAAGTTAAACACAATGCAGTCTCTATATGACATCAGGTTCCTTCCCTGCTGAATGGAAAGAATTTATCTGCCAGGTGGCAAGCCTAAGGCCATGTAAGTCTGATAAAACCCACTTCACACTATTCACACCTCTTGCTAACAAGTTAACCTTCCAGCTTCTCTTCCTGCTTTCACATTGGCTTCCCTAAATTAATATTCTGCAAAACTGTCAGAATAATTTTTTAATTTAATATATTTTATTTTAGCTTAATTTCTTTTATACAGTCTTTTTAAAATGTAACTTAAACCTGGGCTAGCAGGTGGCATGGTGGTTAAGGTGCTGGACAGCTGACTGTGGTTGGAGTCCCAGACCCAGTAGTTTGAAACCCACACTGGGCACATGTGTATGCATGCTCCAATTCCTGAGAGAAGAATGGGGGAGAAGGGATTGCAGTGTGGCCATGCTCCCTGGGGAGTGATTTCTTACTTTTCCTCTGTCTCTCTCTGTCAAGCGCACATGCTATATGTCAAAAAGGCAAAAACCTGAAAAAGAAAAAAATGTAACTTAAATCAGGTTACTCTTCTGCCTATAAGACTCCATCATTTCTCTCATCATCTGGAATAAATTAGACCTCTGTCTCCCACTCTGATCTTTCTTGCTCTTCCTGTTTACTTCCTCCAAAACCATTAGCATTCTTTCTGTTCCTTTACCATCATAAGCTCCTCCATGCCCTAAGATTATGCACTTGCTATTTCCTGTCTATTCCATCTTTTAAGAAAAATAACAGGAAGAACAAATATGAACTTTTATGCTCATGAACTTTGATTTCTTCTTGGACCCTCCACAGTAACCAGTAGATATTTAAACTCTCATCTCTGGATGTTACTCCTGCTGTCTTAGTAAATAAGTATTGGCATTTTGGCAGCAATGAGAGGAGCCAGAAATTCCTCAAGCACTGTGTCCAGATCTTCCCCAGCTTCTGCGTTCTGGGGCCTGAGGACACCCCAGTGTCCTGAGCCTAATGGACCAGACTGGAGAGATACGGATGGCAGACACCATGCCTTAGTATCAAGAACAGGGCTTGGTCTCCTACATGATCTATGCCCAGGTCTCGATAAGCTTAGCTTTCCCATCTATTCTCATGTAGACAAGAGCAACATCAATATACAAAAAAATTGTCACACTCTGCATCATATCCAAATGCCCTGTCACTGGAACCAGTGGAACTGGTTCTGTGTACCTCTGTAAAGCTGGCCCTGTGCACAAGACAGTGTCAGGTGGGTCAGGCATGTGCCTGGAGAAGTGGATAATGGACAGAGAAAAGAATAAATTGCAAGCAACAATAAAGGGGTAGACACTGGAATCTGGGGAAGCAGCGTCAATGGTTTAAGAACCACCATGTTCCCTGTGCTCAAATTGCTCATGAACTTCCCTTAGTTTACTCACAGTGAAGCAGACCCAGGTCCTCCTGCATCGGACCCATGTAGTAGCCCCCCTTGCTTCCAAGATCTCTGTGACACTCATCCATCACCTACCTACATTGCTTCTCCTGGAACTCCTAGGGTATAGATTTGGAGACTATTGCCAATTTTGCAGGGGCAAGGGAGAGACATACAAATTTCTGTGTACTGTCACTTTCTTTCTATGGCCTTTCTTTTAGTAATCACCAAGTGGACTCTCCTCATTAGCTCTTTAGAGCGTATCCTCTCCTCTGCTTACTGCGTTATAAGTACAGGAAACACACAAATCATATGAGGCATCAGGTTCAACCCAACATACGTGATATATCAAAGAGAGTTTCTAGGATAAAGACTAGCTCTGTTAGCCTGTCCTCTTCCAGTTCCTACTCCAGAGGAGATAATCTAGTGTTGCTTCTAAACACCATAACCCCCAAACTTATCACAACTCCCAAAAAACGAACAGATTTTTGTATTCAATTATGTAAGGGTAAGCTAAATGGTTTACTATAGGAAGAGCATGTGAAGAGAAGGTGGATGCACCCTGACCCAGGGAGATGGGAATTTTTAAAGAAATGGTAAGAGTTGAAGGGGAGGGGAGTATAGCACGGATATCAACTGTTCCAGCTGACTTGGCACACTAGCTGTTATTCCATTTTTTTTTGCTGCTCTAAGAAAATACTAACACTGGATAATTGATAAAGAAAAGTATTTCTTACAGTTATGGAGGCTGGGAGTCCAGGATCGAGGCACCTGCAGGTGACTGATGAGAGCCTGATCTCTGCTTTTGAGATAGCCTTTGTTGCTATATCCTCTGGAGGAGATAAACACTGTGTCCTCAAATGGAAAAAGGACAAAAAGCAAAATGGGGGCTTAGCTAGTTTTCCTCCAGCTCTTTTAAAAGGTATTAATCATATCTATGAAGGAAGAACCTTCATGGCCTAATAACCACCAAAGGATCCCACCTCTTAAAGCCTTTGCATTAGGGAATCTGTATGAACATGAATTTTGGAGGGGACACAGCCTTCAAACTATATTACTTCAGGATGCCTAAACTCTAGGAAGTTCAGACAATTATCTTATGCAATAGTTGATTGTTGGTGGGGACATCACAAGAAATATTCTTCTAGGTTTGGTCAGGTTAGCTGAGACAATTTCCTGACTTAACGCTTCAAGAGAAACAGCATTTACTACCAGTATTGGGCCTCAAAGAGAGCTCTGGAATGAAGGTATTCACTTGAATTAAAACTGATTCCCTTCTAGTTCACCTAAGGGTAGACTTAGATTATAGACTTAAGGGTGAACATGACAACCCACTCTACCCTACAAAAAAAAAAAAAAAAAGAAGAAAAAAAAGACTAAGGTTTAATTTTCTGGCTCGTCAAGAGAATAGAGACTCAGTTTAGAGCCAGGTTTCTTGGCCTTGATACGATGACATCCATTGGATAATTATGGATAATTCTTGCTGTGGAAGCTGTTAGCATGATCCCTAACCTTTTACTCACTAGATGCCAGCCATATATTCAGCCCCAGTTTGGGCAACTGATAACATCTCCAGATATTGACAAATACCCAGCAGAGGCACAATATCCTCTGACTGAGAATTGCTGGTTTAAAATAGTGGTTCTTAATCTTCAGCATATGTCAGAATTGTCTGGCAGGCTTGAATCATGGGGCCTAACCCCTAGGTTCTCTGATTCAATAGATCTTTGGGGAGAGCCCCAGAATTTATATTTCTAACAAATCGCCAGGTGATCCCGAGGCTTCTGGTCCTAGGACCATGCTTTGAAAATCACTGAATTAGAGGTCAGCAGGTGGCCTCATGGTTAAGGAGCTGGACTCCCTCATGGTTGACCATGGTTGAGTCTCAGAGCCAGCGGCTTGATGCTGGGTGTGGTGTGTGCTTGCTCAAAATGCTGAGAAGGGAATGGAAGAGAAGGGATTTTGGAGTGGCCATTCCCAAGGGGGTGATTTCTCACTACTGTCTGTCTTTCTGGTGAGCACACATACTCTATAGAAAAAAACTCTCAAAAAAGAAAAGAAAGAAAATCACTGATTTAGAGATATAACAGTACCTTTGTTTCCCAGCTTACCTCTGCTATAGGTAACCAGGGAGGGAGAACTGAGGAAGGATGTGTTGCCTACAATGATGAATATTCTGGAAAGAAAGGCTGGGATGACCAGCAGGTTAAGGCACTGGACTCCCACTTGGCCAACTGCAGTTTGAGTCCTGAACTTGGAGACTTGAAACTCATACCAGATGTATGTGTGCGTGCATGCCCAAAATCCTGAGAAGAGAATGGAGGAGAAAGGATTGTGTTATGGCCATACTCTTTCGGTGGGGGAGATTTATCATTTTCTCTCTGTCTCTGTCTCTCCACTGAGCACATACGCCCTATAGCAAAAAATCTCTCTGAAAAAAAAAGAAAGAAAGAAAGAAAGAAAGAAAGAAAGAAAGAAAGAAAGAAAGAAAGAAAGAAAGAAAGGAAAGAAAGGCTGAGACAACATACACAAGCAGCCTCCCAAACTTGCAAATCATCTCCCTGCACATTAGATCTAGAGGGAGAAACTTGGATGTCATTGAACTTCATGCCAGCTGTTTTTGCTTTGTTTTCTTCCAGCTCAAAAGAACAAGGTCCACATTAAAATTTTGGGTTTAGCAATTTCTGTTGACCATTTACTCATCACAGAGCTGCAGGTCCTAGCAGAACATGGTAGGACATTAGAAAAATCTGCTGCTGCTCATTTGTTCCTGGCAACTTCTCTGAGTATATACAACTTTCCCGGTGAAGACTCATCTCACAAACGAGAACCACTGCTTTGTGACCCTTTGTCCTTTTTCTCCCACTGTGAGGTAGGAAACATGTAATGCTCTTGTTGGTTTAGATAGGAAGTGCTGAGCTTTTTAAAAGAAACTTATGCCGGGGGAAGGGGGTCTTCAAAAAGTTTATGAAAAACTATGTGTGGCTTTCAAAATTTTCATATCAAAATAAACTTGTACTTATTTATTTATTTTTTATGTTTTACATTCTATTGCTTGTCTTTACAGTATACATTTATTTTTCCAACACAAATACCATGCATGTTTATCGAGCCAAAGATATTATCATATACATTATCATCAGCAAATAGCTTCTCGTTTTTTGTCAATTAAGCAGAATTTTACTCCTTTTTTTCCTTCCCTTTTCCCCTCCCTTCCTTCCATACTAAACGTTTTTTTCACATTTTATTGATTCATGAAAGATCTTAAAGTTTCCACAAAGCTAGACTCTAGTGACAAATGCATTGTAATTTTCTTCTGAGACATTTTTTTCTCTTTTCATTCCCCCTTTTACTAAAGAAAGTTATAAACCAATTTATTTGCAAAAAAAAAAAATTAGATTAATCTAAATTTGATCTGTTATTTGCACAAAGACCCATAAGAATTCAATTACTGATATAAGACAACAGATACTATTGTATTATTGAACTTATGCAAATAACCATTCTGCTACAAAATAAGAATGCTCACAAATATTTTCCAATTGAAAAGGGGTCAGAAGGAAGACAAGTTTATGTTATGTTTCAATTTAAAAAATTCTTTTTTTAACAAATTGCTGAACCCAAAGGCTCAAAACAAAAAATCCTTAAATCTGGAAGACAATGCATAGAAGAAAATCAGTAATGTTTTAGAAAAAATTATAGAATTATATTTGACCAGTTCAATCTCGTGTAATCTCTCTTTTGTTGAATTTGCAGTGTTACTGTGGTCTGACCTTTCTATTAACATTCAACATTATTATTGATATTTCAGAATTTGTTGCTACCATTAAGTTGGCCTTTTTCTTGGTCATTTGTGTTCTTTTATTTGTCTTAGTTTTCCTGATATAGTACTTCCTTCAGAAATTCTTGAAGAGCTGATCTACTGTTGGTAAATTCTTTCAGATTTTGTTTTTCTGAGAATGATTTTATCTTTTCTTCCCATATGAAAGATAATCTTTCCTGATACAGTATTTTTTTTTCTTTTTTTTTTTAAATTTTTTTTGGAGAGATTTTCACTGTAGGGCGCGTGCGCTCACCAGACAGACAGAGAGAGACATAGAGACAGAAAGCGAGAAATCACCCCCCAGGGGGATGGTCACGCCGCAATCCCTTCTCCTCCATTCTCCTCTCGGGATCTTGGGCACGCACGCACACGCGCCCGGCGTGAGTTTTTTTTTTAAGCCACCGGGTCCGGGACACGAACCACGGTCGACTACGTGGGAGTCCAGCGACATAGCCATTACGCTAACTGCTGGTTCCCCTGGTACATCATTTTTGATTGAAATTGTTTTTCACTTAACACTTTGAATATATTTTCCCATTCTTTCCTTGCTCTCACTGTTTTCAAAGAGAGGTCCAATGTTAACCTGATGGATTATCCTTTGAAAGTAACTTGATGTTCTCTCTTGCCAATTTTAGTATCTTGTCTCTGTGATTTTGGTCAATCTGGCTATGATGTGCCTTGGAGAAGATCTTCTTGGCCTGATTCTATGTGGTGTCCTTTGTATTTCTTGGGTCTGGATATTTGAATGCCTCTCTAGGTTTGGAAAGTTTTCTCCCAGGATTTCATGGAATAGATTATCAATGTCCTTATTAGTTTCTTCACCTTCTGGGATACTGATTATCCAGATGTTTGGATGTCTAATGGTGTCTAGTATTACTCAAATATTCTCCTTTTGGGGAGTTATATTCTTAATCTTTGTGGTGAATTTTTCTGGGTCAGAGGTTCTATCTTCTACATCTGAGATTCGATCTTCTGCCTGATTTAATCTGTTTTTAATACTTTCAAGGGAGGTTTTGATTTCCTGTATTACAGCCTTCATCTCTAACAGTTCTATTTGATTCTTTTTCATGGTGTGTATTTTCTCTTTCAGATAGTAGAACTTCCTCACCTCCTGGAACTCATTGTCTCTTTTCTCCTGCATTTTCTGGAGTTCATTGTCTCTCTTCCTTTTCATCTCTGTGCTGTTCTTCACAGAGGGGATAGAAATCTAGAGTGACTATACTTTTTCTCCCTTTACCAAGATAGTTATTTTAAATTGGGGCCATTTTTGTTTGTTTGTTTGTTTTGTTTTGTTTTTAGAGAGATTTTTGCTATAGGGTGCGTGTGCTTATCAGAGAGAGAAAGAGAGACAGAAAGTAATAAACCATCCCCCAGAGGGAATGGCCACATCACAATCCCCTCTCCTCCATTCTCCTCTCAGGATTTTGGGCATGCATGCACATGTACCCAGTGTGAGTTTTAAGCCACTCATTCCAGGGCTTGAATTGCAGTTGACTGTGTGATAGGCCAGCAATATAACCATTATGCCATCTGCTGGCCCCAGATTTCAACAGATCTATCTCATCTGTCACCTCCCCAGGTTTAATAAAATTGCACAGGTCTAGATCCTATTTATTCAGCGTTGCTATGATCTGAATGTCTGTGTCTGCTCAACATTCATATGTTGAAACCTAGTGCCCAAGGTGATAGCACTAGGAGTTGGAGTCTCTGGGAATTGATTAGTTCAGTGGGGTAGTGCCCTTAGAAAAGAGACCCCAGAGAGCTAACTTGTCCCTTCCACCATGTGAAGAAACAGCTAGAAGGAACCATCTATAAACCCTAAAGTGGACCCTCATCAGACATTGAAACTGCTAATGCCTTGATCTTGAATTTCCATAACTGTGACAAATAAATTCTTGTTGTGTTCAAGTTGCCCAGTTCATAATATTGCATTGTAAGAGTCTGTTATAGTTTGATTGTTCTTGAAAATTCACATGTAGGGACTTGGTCATATTGTAAAGGTGTTAGGTGAAAACTTAATGCCTTTGTGGGGTCCTTTGAGTAGGACGAAGCCATAGTGTGGGGGACTAGGATTGAGTTATAATGAGTTTATAAGAGGGTAAAGAAGACCAGAATAGGCAGAAACTTGTGGACAGCTGTTCTGCCCAAGATCCTGCCATCTTTCACGTCATAACTTCACCAGAAGTTAGCCTCTGGACCTCAGACTTCCAAACCATATGCTAAATAAACTTCTATTTCTTTATAAATCAGCCAGCCTCAGATATTTATGCTGGCAATTGAATGGCATACTAAGACAAAGTTCTAAACAGAGTGCGATATATTTCACATTCCTGGATGCTTCTTGCTCCTCTCTCTAGACTAAGGTACCTTCCAAGATGTTTCACTTGCAAGGTCAACAGAAGTTGCTGCTGTTAGAAAAATCCTTGAGGAGCTGCCTCCCTGAGTCCTTAAAGGTGAGAATGACATATTCTAACGAAAACAAAGAGCTGTATCTTTCTGTTTAAGAGATGCGAAAGAGAATACCTTTACTGACTGGCAGATATGCACTCATGCTACATTTCATTTAGTTTACTTTTCTCTTTGTAAGGGAAGCATATTATGCTTACATCCCAGAAAAAGGAAACAAGTCCCAGTAATGTGACTTGCACATTGGCATATGGCCAAATATTTTTGTATACTAACTCAAAAACATTTCATTGCTTATTTCCAAAAAGTGTTTCATGGTAACAATGGAAGTTTTCCCTGATTTCCTTTAAAATGTTGATGTAAGAATATATGGGGAAACTGAAAATTTTGTGAAAACATAAAATTAAAGTATGAGTTTATTTTGGTACAAAAAGATTGAAATATATGGGTAGGTTTTTCATAACACACATTTTACGTAAACTTTTTAAAAATTATCTTGTACTAATTTTTAAATATTTGTGACAGATGAGAGATTAACCATTGTATGCCTTATTAGAACATATAATGAGTTGGGAACCAGCAGTTAGCGTAATGGCTATGTCGCTGGACTCCCACGTAGTCGACCGCGGTTCATGTCCCAGACCCGGTGGCTTAAAACTCACACCGGGTGCGTGTGTGTGCGTGCCCAAGATCCCGAGAGAAGAATGGAGGAGAAGGTATTGCGGCGGGACCATCACCCCTGGGTGGGGATTTCTTGCTTTCTGTCTCTCTGTCTGGCGAGCGCACGTGCCCTATAGCAAAAACCTCTCCAAAAAAAAAAGAACATATAATGAGTCAAATTCTATTTCATCAAAACTCTAAAGATTGTGTGTCATCCAGAAGAAACCTAGAAATGGTTATACATATATGACCTATTTCTTATTTATTTCTTTTAGGTTTTTGCCATAGTGCATGTGTGCTCACTAGAGAGAGACAGAGAGAAGGAAAGTGAGAACTCATTCCCCAAGGGGAATGACTGTTCCACAGTCCTTTCTCTTCCATTCTCCTCTTGGGATTTGGGGTACACATGCACATGCACCTAGTGTGATTTTCAAGATCCTAGATCCAAGACTTGAACTGCAGTTGACCAAAGGGGAGTCCAGTGCCTTAACCACCATATCTCCTGCTGGCCCCATTTAATTTTTAATTTTTAACATATATAAGTGATTACTGAAAGTAGTAACTGGTTATTTAAAAGCTCTCTTTCTGCCTAAATATAGAAGCTGAATCTATACAGGCCAGTCCACCACCAGCACCAACTGGGACTTCCAGGGCCTTGGACAATGTTGACATAGACATTGTAGTAACATCAAGCACCTCTTGGCCTTAACTTATCCATTACTGGGTTTTATTTAGGAACTCATGCAAACCTAAAACACCCTTATGAGGATATTGCTATTTTCCATATGTTATATACAGTTAATCTAAGGAAGAGAGCACTTGAATAACCTGTGTGACTAGTTACTGCTGGGACCATGGAGATAAGTTACACAGCCTATTTCAAGTCTCCTTAGCCCACCTGCATGTTTTGAGCAAAACAGAACCTCAAAAACAAATGCTAGCAAAAATACCAAGGAAATGAATCACCCATACTTTCCTATTGGGAATGTGAAATGGTACAACTATGCTAGAAAAACAACTTGTAGATTTCTTTAAAAACTAGACATACAGCGATCATATAGCCAGCAATCATACTCTTGAGCATTTGCCCCAGAAAAATATAAGTTTACGTACACACTAAAATATACACAATAATGCCTATGACAGCTTTATTTGAAATAGCACAAAACTGGAAACTATCCAGCTGTCCATCAGCAGGAGAATGGTTAAATAGACTGTGGTACATCCAGACTCTGGAATACTACTGATCAATTAAAAAAGAATGGACTATTGATATTTGCAAAATCCTAAATGAATCTCCAAAGAATTACGCTGAATAAATAAAGTCAGTCCTGGGGCCAGCGGGTGGCATGGTGGTTGAGGCACTTGTCTCCCGCATGGCCAGCTGTGGTTTGAGTCCCAGACCCGGTGGCTTGAAACTCACACCAGGCGAGTGTGTGTGCATGCCCAAAATCCTGAAAGGAGAATGGAGAAGAAGGGGTTGCAATGGAGCCATCACCTCTAGGGGGTGATTTCTTGCTTTCTGCCTCTCTGTGTCCCTTTGTTTCTCTAGCAAGCACATGCGCCCTATAGCAAAAATCACTCTTAAAAAAATAAATAAATATGTACATCACTGAAATTTCTCATTTTTGTAAAATCTGTTGTGTCTATGAATAGGAGAAAATATATTAAAAGATATTATTAAATTCTATTTTTTATACTTTATATTCATACATTGTATTAGTTTGAATATTTTACTATATACACACTTTAAAAAGATATTTTTATTGAGGCAAAAAAGTAACACCTAAAAACTAGTTGACAGAGATGCTTATTAGATACCTGCCAATCATAAAATTTCCATGGTATTACAGAAAAAAGCCTTGTTTTGGTCAAACATGAGACACTTTGTTGTCCCTCTGTTGAAATGCTGCAGGTTTATGGGACTGTCTTCCACATGATCCAAGGAAACCCCTTCAAGCTAAAGGCCTTGGTGGACAAATGGCCTGATTTTAACACAGTGGTTATCCGCCCTCCTGAGCAGGTAAGATGCCAGATATGGAATGAATACGCCTCTATGTTCATACTTGATATGTGTCTACCATGGGCCCATTAGATTCAGAGGATACAGAAATAAATAATAGTGATGGCTGACAACTGCCTGTGCTCAAGAAGCTCACAACCTGGAGTAGAACACTGAATTACAAAGTCTACAGATAAATTGCAGCACACTATGGAATGTGCAGACGTATGAGCCAAATCCACTGTAACACAGGGAGAAAGCTGATTAAAAGTGTATGTGACACACTCTCACTGATTCAAAAGATTCCCTCAACCAGCATTCTGCTGATACTAAAGACCAAACATCCTTTGCTATTTCTTGCATTTGGTCCATGGGAATTAGAGGCAACCAATGGAAGATTGTGCTTTTGTTTGTTTGTTTGTTTGTTTTTAAGGTTTTTGCCATAGGGTGCATGTCTTTCTCACCAGAAAGAGACAGAGAGAAGGAAAGTGAGAAGTCAGCCCTTAAGGATGGCCATGTCACAATTCTTTCTCCTCCATTCTCTTCTCGGGATTTGGGATACACACTCATACACACCAGGTATGTTTTTCAAGTTGCCGCATCTGGGGCTTTAACTGCAATCGGTCATGGAGTCTAGTACCTTAACCATGCCACCTGCTGGCCCAGATTGTGCTATTTTAAGGTCATTTTGATGACATAAGAGGAGGTTAATCTTTTGTCATAAACATTAAAAGAACATTGACTAAACTTCTATACTGTAGTAAATAAGATCCTGGTTCCAATTTCAACTATTATCCTATGGGGAAAAATATTTCTTATCTTTAAAAAAACATCAGCCTTAAACCACACCAACTTCATCATCCTAGAGCACAACTGCTCATTATGATAGTTCTCATCAGCATGTTGCACTGTATTGTCATCAACTGTCACCAATAAAGTCAATGAAACAGGCCAGAAGAAAAAAAATAAACACTTGTGGTTGAGGTCCTAGGAAGAGAATCAGAGTGGCTGCTTGACGGAATTTTCACTACAGTTAAATAGTGAAGCTTAATAATTTTGTAAAGGGTAGGATAAAAAATAAATGCTATTTCCAAAGAAGGACAAGAACAATTGCAAGGCATAGGTCTGAAACAGCAGAGGATTAAGGAAAATCAATGGCAAAATAACATGGTTAAAATATGTGCTTATATTTTGTATAATAACTTTGTTAAATTAATGAAATTAAATAGTTAATATATTTCAAAAGTAAAAAAATGTGTAATTATATTATAAGGTTTTGGTTTAAGATAAAATTGATAAATATTAGAAATACCAAAACATACAATATATTTTTTAAAGAACTATTTATTTAATTCTATTTGTTATTTTCAATTTGACCAGAGAGACAGAGAGAGAGAGAAAGAGAAAGCGAGAAGAAAAGCCACCAGGTTCCGGACTCAGATCACGGTTGACCATGTGGGAATCTTAATGCCTTTAACCACTATGCCATCTGCTGGCCCAAAACACAATATTTTAAAATTCGCTATATGGTGCATCATGTGCTCACCAGAGAGGGACAGCGAGATGGAGGAAATGAGAAATCACTCTCCAGAAAAAGTGGCCATGCTTCTTCCCTTCTTCTTTTGGGATTTTGGGCATGCAAGCACACATACTGGGCATGTTTTTCAAGCCTCTGGATCTGAAACTCAAACTGTGGAATTGGTCATGGGAGACCCAGCTGCGTTAACCACCATGCCACTGGTTGGCCCCACATTATCATCTTTGTATACTTATTTAGAAGTGGAATTAGTAAAAGTATTATTCTAAAAACACCAAATTAAATAGCAAATTAAAATGAAGACATTTTACTTATTAATAGAGACTTGAATGAGAAATAATATTATGTGAGCTACTTTAAAAAATCCAATCTTGAAAATAAAGTTGGATTGGAAATACCATTGCTGAGTAGGAAGTATGTTTGTTGAATGTCTTCCAAATAGTGGAGGAAAAATAATTTTCTGATTCTGCACTGGTTGAGGTAATTTTTTTCCTCTTACCCATTTCTGCAACCAGATAATCCCATCTGAGGTTTCATCTATTTGCTAGATATATTTGAATAAATATGTTTCATCTATGTGCTAGATATCTTTGTTTGAAGGAACTGCAGTTTGTTTAGTAATAATAGAATTTTTTAAAGAAAGCACATTTAGTTCAACGTTTTATTTGGCTTCACCAATTAGAGAATGATATGCTAATCCTATTGTCTCTATTGGATTTAATAATGACCTAGTCAGAGCCTGTTTTCTAAAAATCTTTGCATTAGAACAAGACCTACTCTTTCAGATAAAGATTTTACTGGGTCATTATTATTTTAACTCTTCTTCTTGGGACTTACAGAGAAATACATAAAAATTATTTCAAATGGACTATCTTTGTTTGA
The DNA here is from genome assembly GCF_000334495.1 of Tupaia belangeri chinensis. Lineage (NCBI taxonomy): Eukaryota > Metazoa > Chordata > Mammalia > Scandentia > Tupaiidae > Tupaia > Tupaia belangeri. The sequence goes on along the minus strand of NW_006160233.1, from coordinate 320,265 downwards.
TTTGAATTTTTAAAAAATGTTGCTAGAGGGTGCATGCACTCACCAGACATCGACAGAGAGTGAGAGTAAGAGAGTAAGAAAGCATTCCCAGTGGGGGATGGTAATGTTGTAATCCCTCCTCTGTTTCTTCTCTATAGATTTGAACATGCATGCACACATGCCTGGCATGTTTTCCAAGCTGTGGATCCAGTTCTTAAACTGCACAATTGGCCTTGTGAGATCCAGTCACTTTAACCATCATACCACTGACTGGGTCTGAATTCAAAATTTTAAAGCACTAGCTAAGTTTGGACTTATTTGTATTGAGGACATTTTTCATTATTAATTAAATAAGGGATTTATTGACTTGACCACATAATGTAAATAATTCGCAAAGGAATTTATATACTGTTAATAATTCCTAAACGTAATATTCCAATAGAAAATACTGATTTTAGAATATAAAAATATCAGGTTGACCTTGTGGCCTAGTAGTTGAGGGAGCCAAATCCCACATGGCCAAACTCATGATTGGAGTCCTGACCCTGGTAGCCTGGAAAACATTCAGGGTGTGTGTGTGTGTGTGTGTGTGTGTGTGTGTCCCAGATCCTGACAAGGTGGAGAAATGGAGAGGAGACTAGCAGCATGACTATGTTCCATTGAGGAGGAGGGCTTTCTCCCTCTTCCTAACTCCCTCTGTCTCTGTCTCTGCCAAGTGCATGCATGCAACTTTGAGCAATAAAAATATATACATATCATAAGATAATGGAATACTAAAAATCAGTATGATAATCACCAAAAATAAACATTTTGATTGATTCTTCTTTTCCTAATCCAAACAGGAGATGACGGATGACCTTGATCACTATACCAATACTTACTTAATCTATTCCAAGAACCCCCAAAAATGTCAGGAATTCCTTAGCTTGCCAGAAGTCATCAACTGGAAACAACATTTGCAGATTCAGAGTAAGACAACTGTGATGTGTGCTAGTATTGGGATTTCCTTTATCTCTATTTGCAGGGTCACTTTTTACCTTGAACAAACACTCCTATATCCAATATGCCTTTCCTCTAAGCTCTAAGCATCCAGTTTGCTCTCCTTTCCCTGTCTCCACTACAATCACCTCCATAAGGAATTAAAACTTTAAGACCGCACTGTCTGAGGTTTACATATGAAACTGTGAGCAATACGATTTCTTATGTGGTGAGAACTCATGATTCATTCTCTGGTTTGGGAACAGAGCTTTCTCTCTGTCTCATCTCTATTTAATCACCCTATCAAATTTAAAAAGGAGAATTTCAGTGGTTAAAAAATATGCTCTTCAAAGGAAGTCTACCTAAAATTCCATCTTGGTGAGCCTGTTATTAGCTGTGTCATCTAGGGTGAGTAACAGTTTTCTGTGGGCCAGTTTCCTTAGGTATAAAAATAATTATAATAATACCTAAAATATACAGTATTTAAGGATAAAATGAGGTCTTGGGAAGAGTATTTTTGCATAATTCTGGTTTTATTAGTTATGTTTTCAAACAATTCCCAAATCTCAGCTTATAATAGCAATTATTTCTTAGTCCACAATTGTGTGAGTCAGCAATTTATACTGTGCTCAGCTAGGCATTTCTTCTACTAGCCTCGCCTAGATTCATCATGTGACTGAACTCAGCTGGAGGGTTGTCTGTGAGCTAGAAGGTCTAGGTTACTCATGATCCCAAGACAGGCTGCTAGTACTAATTTTGTGTGTACTAGTTATTGACTGCAGTGATGGAAGTGGATTGGAACAAATGTAGAAGTCACAGGGTTCTCAGGGGCAGCAAGAGAAGGGAAATCTCAATGCACACTTTTTAAGACTCTTACTGAATCACATTTGCTATTTTTTCCATTAGCCAAAGCTTAAAAAAAAGCCTAGGAGGGAAAATCAGGGTAGTGAGGTAGGAACTAACCAGGATCATGATAGCAATAATGCATTGCACTGGATGCAGATAAATTGTGGAACATATTTTAGTTACTATGCTTATACATTCTCTCCTTTGATAGTCAAATGTACTGTGATGTATTCAGGACTTGTGGGATTATCCAAATCAAATTTGAAATTTAATAAAAAGTGGAATTAGGTAGCCATTAAAAGCCTATGTCATGGGAACCAGCAGTTAGCGTAATGGCTATGTCGCTGGACTCCCACGTAGTCGACCGTGGTTCGTGTCCCGGACCCGGTGGCTTAAAACTCACGCTGGGTGCGTGTGCGTGCGTGCCCAAGATCCCGAGAGTAGAATGGAGAAGGGATTGCGGCGTGACCATCCCCCCTGGGGGGTGATTTCTCGCTTTCTGTCTCTATGTCTCTCTCTGCCTGTCTGGCGAGCGCACACGCCCTACAGTGAAAATCTCTCCAAAAAAAAAAAAAAAGCCTATGCCATGAGTGAATACAGCATTTGAGTGACTTTAAATCCATAAACTTTCCAACATTGAATAACTTTTCTGGAACATTAAAATAAATATATCTTAGGACCAACAGTTGGCGTAACGGCCATGTCACTGGACTCCCATGTAACTGACCGCAGTTTGAGTCCTGGACCTGGTGACTTAAACTCACGCCAGGCATGTGTGCGTGTGTGCCCAAGATCCTGAGAGGAGAATGGAGAAGGCATTGCAGCTAGGCCATTCCCCCTGGTGGATGATTTCTCACTTTCTGTCTCTGTCTTTCTGGCGAGCGCACGCCTCCTATAGCAAAAACCTCTCCAATAAGTAAGTAAATAAATAAATAATATAAATAAATAAATATATCTTATGTGTTATTTCATATGATTCTTCCTTTTCCCCACCTAGGTTCACAGTCCAGCTTGAATAAGGTGATAGAAGATCTCGTAGCTATTAATTTGGGCAAGGTCAAGCAAACCCAATGCTTTCTCTACATGGTAAAGGAGACAGCAAAGAAGTTAAAACCTTCCTTGTTAGATGCAAAGAACTTAATACTGAGCAGTGGCAAACCTAAGTGCCTGTAAGTTCGATAGAAGTCACTCAGCCCTAATCACATGTCTTCAAGCTTCTGATGTCTCTAGACATTCCTTTGCTTGTGGTTACTACTTCAGTCTCTAACCCCACCTGCACATGGCCTTGTCTGTGTTCCTTCACCTCTTTTGTCTGTTATAAGGACATTGTCACTTAAGACTCACCAGGTCTAGAATGATCTCCTGCTGAGATCTTTAACATAAGGATTCTAACATCTGCAAAGACCCTTTTTTCTAAATAAGTTCACATTCACGTGTTTTGGGTAAAAATATCTTTGGGGGTTTGGAGGAGAGAAGGAAGGCACCATTTAAACTCTTATACCTTAGAACTTCTCTCCCTGCCTTTGCTCTGGCCTTCCTACTGTTTTCTGCATAGTCGGAGTAATCTTTTTTAATGGTAAATTAGCCATATCCCTTGCAAGCTTTTTCTTTTATGTCAAATGGGGATCGTACTACTTAAGTTAGCCAACCTGGAGAATTATGGCCAAAGTCAAATGAAACAATTGTGGCTGATTTTTGTGGCGTACTTACTACCTTCCAGGTGCTGGCTCTAATTGCCTAAATCCATAGGCTCTTTTAAGCCTCCAGTGATTCTACAAGGGAGGTGTGTTTGTCATCCCTAGTCGTGAGACATGGAAATGGAGGAGATGAGAGATGGAGGTCAAGACCAGCTCTAAGTCACATACATGGCATTGATATGAACCTGGGCAGTCTGGCAACAGAGCATACCCCTTAGTTATGCTCCTATTTGTCTCTCAGGATAAGCTGGGGGAAATATATGTAATATTTCATTATATTTGTGATAGTAATGATTGTCTTCTTCCCTTATTTTCATTAGCAACCAAGAGATGTTTAAATTCTCATCCCTGGATGTTACCCACGCTGCCTTGGTGAATAAATTCTGGCATTTTGGGGGCAATGAGAGAAGCCAGAGATTCATCCGGCGCTGCATCCAGACCTTCCCCAGTTTCTGTCTGCTGGGGCCAGAAGGGACTCCTGTGTCTTGGACCCTGATGGACCAGACTGGAGAGATGCGGATGGCAGGTACCGTGCCTGAGTATCGGGGCCATAGTCTCATATATCATACCATCTATTTCCAGATCCAGAATTTGAAAAAACTTGGCTTCCCCATGTACTCCCATGTGGATAGGGCCAACCGCACCATGCAAAAACAGAACCTCGCCCTGGAAACTATTATCTTGCCCTGTGACTGGAATCAGTGGAATTGTGTACCTCTATAAAGCCAGCTCCAAACATAAGACAACAAGCCCTAATAAGCCCAAACCTAGAGCTGTGCATGTGGCTGGAGAATGAAATGTAATGGATTGAACTTAGCTCTGGGAAGCAGTGATCTGGTACACCAGACAGCCTGGGTCTCTACCTCCAAAGAGCTCACAAATTTTCCCTTAGTTTCTTCAATATTAAGCTTTTTTATTCCTGCGCCCAGGTCATACAGCTCCTGCATTTCCAAGATATTTGTGGTATGTTTAAATAAGTCACATGCTTGCTTTTTAATCCCCCCCTCCCAGAGGGCCTGTGTGCTCACCAGAGAGACACAGAGAGGAAGAGAGAGAAAGCACCCTTAATGGGGGTGTGGTCACATAATTTCTTCTTCATTTCTCCATCCTATCAGGATTTGGGGTACATGCACTCATGCTTGGTGTGCTTTTAATCCCCTGGGGGTGGGATTCCAACAGTGTGGTCAGTCATGTGGTATCTGGCCCTCATCAACCACTAGGCTACAGGGACAGCCCCAGATCCATGCGTTTCTACATAGCTCTTCCCATAACTCCTAGCTCAGTGACTCTTTACCCTTTGGACATGGGTTCTATAATTGTCCCCATGGCTGTCTATGGCTTTTCTTTTTCTTTTTCTTTTTTTGGAGAGGATTTTGCTATAGGGCGCGTGCGCTCACCAGACAGACACATAGAGACAGAAAGCGAGAAATCACCCCCCAGGGGAGATGGTCATGCTGCAATCCCTTCTCCTCCATTCTCCTCTCGGGATCTTGGGCACGCATGCACACGTGCCTGGCGTGAGTTTTAAGCCACCGGGTCCGGGACGCGAACCGCAGTCGACTACATGGGAGTCCAGCGACATAGCCATTACGCTAACTGCTGGTTCCCTCTATGGCTTTTCTTTATTGGCTGGAGAGTGGCCTGAGTAAATCTCTGAAAAAAAAAAATGACCCTTTCTCAGTACGTTTTAAGCCTTGTATCATAATCATGAAAATATATTATACACACTTAACACGTGTGCACATACACAGTATGCATGATGCAATGGAATTACTTTTAAAAGTCTAACTAGCATTACTATCATTGTTTGCAAGTCATACGCAGGAATGAATATCAGCATTTCTTTATAGATCCCTCTCCCTTGTCCCCTTACAATGAAGAAATTTTTTGAATGTGGAAGCTTAATCTACATGGTCCATGAAAGGACGTAAATGTAGGAAAGGAGGAAGTGAAACACTTGAACCTAGGGAGGTAGATATTTATTATCAGGTACTATGGAAGGTTTTATGAGGGATGGAGACTGGGTCCCACTTGGGAGCAGTCTACTGCTTTGAGATACCTGACCCCACCTTGGTGCAAATGAGGGAGATATGGAGGTCTGGAGATGGAGGGAGTCACCAGAGAAGTCCTATCTCAATCTCCCTAGGATGACTGTCCCAACAGCACTTGAAGGGAACAACACCTACTCAAAGGAGGAAGGAAAGAAAGGGCATGTCACCAGTTTGAAGTCTGGGACCATCACAGCCCAATTCTTTAGCATATCAAAGTAACAATTATGCTTTGGGGTTTTTTTTTTAATTTTTTTGCCTGTTTTGTATTTATGTTTCATCAGTGTACATCTGTATATCACACCAAATGGTTTTTCCAAGCATAAATAGAGTGTATATTAGTCCAGTCAAAAATATTACCATATACATCTATACTTTACTAGTAGTCAAAACACCACCCTCAGAACTTTCCTGAAATCAGCAAGGATGGGGCGCCTTTAGGACACTAAAGAAAAGGACAGGGAGCTTCCTGACACTCAGAGAAAGAGAGATCATAGGATGCCAGGAAGACACATGGAGAGAGAAAGAGAAACAGAGTAGATGTCATGATACTTGAGTTATGGAGAGATTGCCTCTTTTTTGTTTTGTTTTGTAGAGATTTTTGCTATAAGGTATGTGTGCTCACTGGAGAGACAGAGAAACAGACAGCAAGAAATCACCCCCCGCCCCAGGGGGGGATAACCATGCCACAATCCCTTTTCTCCCATTCTCCTGTCTGGATTTTGGGCACATCCTGGTTTGAGGTTTTTTTGTTTTTAGGTTTTTTTTATTTTATTTTATTTTATTTTATTTTTGAGAGAGAGAGAGAGAGATTTTTTGCTCTAGGGTGCGTGTGCTCACCGAAGAAACAGAGAAACAGATAGTGAGAAATCACCCACTGTGAGCCTGGCCACGCCACAATCCCTTCTCCTTCATTCTCCCCCTGGGATCTTGGGCACGCACACACATGCACCCAATGTGATTTTCAAGTCCCCAGGTCTGGATTTGAACCATGGTTGGCCATGTGAGAGTCCAGCAATGTAATTGCTATGCTATCTGCTGGCCCTAAAAGACTTCCTAATAGGTTAAATTTTGTCACAAGTTACAAATATGTAAAATAAGAAGTATACCAAACTATTTTTAGGCTAAAATATTAGTACTGTGGATTTGATTCTCTTAGATGTTTGTATATTTCATTCCATTTCTTATAAGGATAAAAATACATGCTCAGGCCAGCCAAGTAACATAGTGGTTAAGGTGGCTATATCCCACATGGCTGACTGTGTGGTTCTAGTCCCAGACCCCATGATTTAAAAAAACAAACAGGTTGGGACCAGGAATTAGCGTAATGGCTATGTCGCTGGACTCCCACGTAGTCGACCGTGGTTCGTGTCCCAGACCCGGTGCCTTAAACTCACACCAGGTGTGTGTGTGTGCGTGCCCAAGATCCTGAGAGGAGAATGGAGGAGAAGGGATTGTGGTGTGGCCATCCCCCCTGAGGGGGAGATTTCTCGCTTTCTGTCTCTCTGTCTCTCTCTGTCTGTCTGGCAAGTGCACGTGCCTTATAGCAAAAATCTCTCAAAAAAAAAAAAAAGAAAAAAAACAAACAGGCATGTCTGTGCATGTGCCCAGAATCCCCAAAGGAGCATGGAGGAGAAGAGACTGAGGCATGGTCATCCTCTCTGGGGATTGCTTTTTCATTTTTTTCTCTCTTTTTCTCACCTTCTATTTCTCTCTGGCAAGTGCGCACACCCTATAGTAAATTTTAAAAAAGAAAGAAAGGAAATAAAAATTCATGCTCACTAAAAAAGGTTTTATTACTTCAGATTATTGAAGATATTGACTAACAAACAGGAGACTAGCAGTCTGTCACCATGATGGGACATAATGACCATGATACATAGATGCTATATCAGTAGTTTATAACTTCAAGAGGGAAGTGGTCACCAAATCTACCTCCCAGGTTTAGGACATTATCCAGTTCTTCTGTCTATTCAGATGCATGGTCTTGAAAAAGTTTAGAGAAAATACAAAATTTTTGCACCAAAATAAACTTATACATTAATTTCATTTTTCCTCAAACTTTTTGAAGTCTTTGTACAATTATTCAGCTCCATCAGGCCAATCAGTTGATTGAGTTTTAGATTATTCACATATATAAATATATTTCTCAGTATACAGTTGATCCTTGAACAACAGAAAGATTAGGAGCACTTACTACACAGTCAAAAATCTATTTCTTCTTTCCTTTTTAGAGATATTTTTGCTATAGGGCGCATGCACTTGCCAGAGAGACAGAAAACGAGAAATCATCCCTCAGGGAGGATGGTCACACCACAATCCCTTCTCCTTCAGTATCCTCTCGAGATTTTGGGCATGCATGCACACATGCCTAGTGTGAGCTTTAAGCTGCTGGGTCCAGGATTCGAACCATAGTCAACTATGTGGGAGTCCAGTAATGAAATCATTACACCATCTGCTGGTCCTCCAAAAATCTATTTCTAACTTTTAACATAACTACTAATGTTGGCCAATATCATTACCAAAAACATACAGCCAACTAACATATTTCATTTTTTATATGGCTTATAAGCCATATTCTTAAAGTAAGCTAGAAAATAGAAACTGTTTTTAGGAAAATCATAGAGAAGAGAAAATCATTCATCATTTTTATTGAAAAAAATCCACATATAAGTGGACTTACTTCCAGCCCACATTGCTTAAAGGTCAACTGCTAAAGTAGAACACCTTAAGTTTGACAGGGTCCTAAAAAGTGTAAATATAAAGACATTCGTTGCTGATAAAATCTTTTTTCTTTATATGCTTAGAACCATGCAGCTACTAAAGATATTTAAAAGGAAATCTGGTAGGATTCTGGGTGTTCCATTTGGCTTTATCAAGTTGATCTAACACCTTTGGATGTAATTCTACTGTACTCTCTCTTTGAGCTGGAAAACATCTAATTAAGGGGACCAGCAGTTGGCATAATGGCTATGTAGCTGGACTTCCATGTAGTTGACCATGGTTCAAGTCCCCCTGGCTTAAACTCCGGCCAGGCACGTGTGCAGGTGTGTCCAAGATCCTGAGAGGAGAATGGAGGGATTGTGGCATGGCCATCCCCCCTGGGGGGTGATTTCTCGCTTTCTGTCTGTCTGTCTCTTTCTGGTGAGCACATGCACGCTATAGCAAAACATCTCAAAAAAAAAAATATATATATATATACATAATTAGGTAAACACCTCAAGCCAATTAGTCTAAATTACTACCAACATCATGTACCCTGATTTGGTATGTTGAGAAAACCACAATCTCATTCACGTAGTATGTCTAACATAATTTTAATCAATTAATAAGGAAACAACTATTTAAACCCACATTTGGGATCATCTAAAAAGCATCAACTTGTGCTTTATAAAAATGTCAATGTCATGAATAAGAAAGACAATCTGAAGAACGATTTCAGATCTTAATAGTCTAGACAGATGGCTGACCCTGAAACCGAGTGGTTAAGGGAAGCTGGATCCCACGTAACTGCTTGTGGTTGGTGTCCCATCCCTGGCAGCCTGAGAAACGCACTGGGAACTCGTGAATGTCTGTCTCAGATCTCAACAGGAGAGAGAGATGACAGAGAAGGGATTACAATGTGTCCATTTCCCACTGTGTTGCTTTCTCCCTCTCCTCTCTTTGGTGATGGCAAAAGCCTCTAATAACTAAAAAAGAAAAAACAAATATATAACAATTAAATGCAATGTGTGATCATGCATTGGAAGCAGTCAGAAAAATAAACAGCTATGAAGGGTGTTATTAGGTTAATGTGCAATTTTTTAAATGAACTGTGTCTTAACTACATTGTGCTTATATCATTTTTTTCTGCATTTAATCATTGTATTGTGGCTATATGAAAGACTGTCATTGGGTCTTGAAGATACATGCAATATTTAGGGGAGAATGGTCATGATGTCTGAAGATGCACTAAATGTTAATAATTGTGAATGTAGGCAAAGAGTGCTCATTTTATAATTCTCGAACATAAACAGGTTTGAAATTGTCTAAACATATACATTTTTAAAGAGAGTTGTTTAATATCAGAAACTTTCTGATTTTTCTTTAGTAAAATAAATGAGCCAACACTTGTCATCAACTTCTCTCAGATTCGTCTGTGCTATTTTTTTCTCTGTTATTGTCTGTGTGTCACTGTGGACTCAGATTTTATTTTTTACCTAATTTATTTATTTACATTTAATCGCATCTTTACAGTGTACACTTCTTTTTTCAGTCAAGCAAAGATAGTACTCTATAACTTATCAGCAAATAGCTTCTCAGTTTTTGTCAATTAAGCATTCTTTTACTTGTTTTTTCCTTCCCCTTTCCCTTCTCTCCCTTCCATACTAAACTTTTTTCCCACATTTTATTGATTCACAAAACACCTCAAACTAAAAATATGGACAAAGCTAGAATCTAGTGACAAGTACACGGTAATTTTCTTCTGAAACTTTTTTTTAATTAATTAGTTAATTTACATTAATTCCCTGAGCATCGTCACAGCATACAAAATGTGATTTCCCATCCAGAATATACTACATAGTGGCTTAATCATACATGTTTTCATCGATAATTTTCCATTTCTAGTTTCATATACATATATGTGTATATATATTTTACCCCTATTTCTCACCCTCTGCCATTTCCCCCTCTCCTCCCACACTATCTCAGGTGTCTACAGTTGTTTTCCATTCCTTTTTTACTCACATTTTATTGATTCACAACATTTCTTAAATAATCTAACTACTTTCAATAGCAAGTTCAGCTGGTATATACATATCTATGAATACATGTCTGACTTTAGGCATGAAAAGTCTGAATAGAATGAATATACTATAAGGTAGCACCTAGCTGATGCTATATAGCTTACTACAGTCATTAAACAGGTATTTTTTAATATATATTTTTTTATTTCAAGAAAAACAGTTTTAGCTTTAATAAATCAAAGAAATGCTAAGGAGCTTAGCTTAAAATTTAAAGCCAGGAACAGGTTAGGATTCTGTTCAAATAGTAGGTACATGAACCTATCAGCAGCTCTAGACAGGACAAAAATCCTTAAAAGCAGAAAACAAAGCCTAGAAGAAAGTCAGCAATGTTTTAGTCAAAGGTCAGATAATTCTATTTCACCAGTTCAGTCTCATGTACTTAATCTTCTGTTGTGGTTCTATCTTCACAATTAAATTCTGGCATATAATATTCAACTCCAGACTGGTCCCTACTTGTCCCTATTGGCCATTTCCTTAGTTTTTGAACTCTCATTTCTTTGTGTCTGTATTTAATTTTCCTGGTATGAGAACTTCTTGGAGATCTGGTCTGGTGTTGGTAAATTCTTTTAGGTTTTATTTATGTGAGAATGTTGTCTTTTCTTCTCATATAAAGGATAATCTTGCCAGGTACAGTATTCTTGGTTGAAATTGCTTTTCTCTTAACGCTTTGAATTTATTTTTCCAATCTTGGAACAATGTCAAGTCACCCCAGAGTTAAAATACACAACACCAAATTATTAGCATCCATGCACATTTCAGAAAAAGATATGGAATTAGGGAAGATGATAAGTGGGGGCATGACTAACTCTTGTAGGCTTATATTCATTTCTTGTTTTTGTTTTTGTTTTTTTTTGCTATAGGGCACATGTGCTCGTCAGACAGACAGAGAGAGCCAGAGAGACAGAAAGCAAGAAATCACCCCCTCAGGAGGATGGCCATGCTACAATCCCTTCTCCTCCATTTTCCTCTCGGGATCTTAGGCACGCACGCACACGCGCCCGGCGTGAGTTTAAGGCACCGGGTCCGGGACAAGAACCGCAGTTGACTATGTGGGAGTCCAGCTACATAGCCATTACACTAACTGCTGGTCCCGATGTTACTCTCTTGCTAATCTTAGTATCTCATCTTTGTCTGTGGTTTTGGTCAATCTGGCTATAATGTACCTTGAAGAATATATTCTTGGTTGATTCTATTTGGGGTCTTTTGTGTTTCCTGGGCCTGGATCTTTGAGTGCCTCCCTAGGCTTGGAAAGTTTTCTTGCAGGACTTCATGGAATAGATTATCAGTGCCCTTATGAGTCTCTTTGCCTTCTGGGATGCCAATTATCCAGATGTTTGGACCCAGCGGCTTAAAATTCATGCTGGGCACATGTGTGTGTGTGTGCCCAAAATCCCAAGAAGAGAATGGAGGAGAGGGAATTGAGGGATGGCCATCCCTCCTGGGGGTTAATTTTTTGCTTTTTGTCTCTCTGGTGAGTGCATGCACATTATAGAAAAAATCTCTTTAAAAAATCTACTATTATTATTTTTTTTTAAAGCACCATTTGGTCATCTTTAGTGTATGTAGGAAAATGTCATCAGTGGCTGCTAAAACCAATTAAGTAGAAGGCTGATAGGTTTTAAAACTGTCACTTTTCAATTCAAGTGTTATATGATTTTACTTCATTCCCTTATCTTTTAATTTATACTTCTTCCTCCTTGCAGTGAAAATATTGCTTCCTAGTAATATTACCCTCATTATTTAAGTTATTAATGTGATTATTTTATTGCCTAACCATGTATTCATGTATACATATTCCATAACAACATCAGCAAAATTAATAACAATGTTATTACTGACAATATTCTTTTAGCTTTCTTTATATTTACCCTATTTATCCTTTGTATATATCACACTAGGAGCATAAAATTAATTGCAATAATTTATTTCTGTGTGCTTTAGTCATCAACCTAAAATATAATTTACTTTTGCTTCATTTTACTTTTGATGATAAGAAATTGATTTTTAATCTCATATTTAAGAAAAACATTTATATGATTTCAAAGTCAACCTACAATACAAGATGCAAAGAAGTCTAATTACCATCATTGTCCTTTGTATCTTTCTTTTATTCTTCCTATGCTAAGTATCTACTAGTTTTTGGCTTACCCTTCTACATTTTTTTTTTTTTTTTTTTTTTTTGGAGAGAGAGATTTTTGCTATAGTGTGTGTGTGTGCTCACCGGAGAGACAGAAAGCAAGAAATTATCCCCCAGAGGGGATGTCTGTGCCCCAGTCCCTTCTTTCTCATTCTCCTTTGGGCAAACATGCACATTTGCCCAGCAAGGGTTTTAAGCCACCAGGTCCAGGACTCAAACCATGGTCAACTACATGGGAGTCCAGCAATGTAACCATTACACCATCTGCTGGTCCCACCCCTTCTACTTTTTAATATTATGTTAAAATGAAGCAAAATATACACACTGTTCAGTGCTTGCTTTTTTTTCCTGAAACATATGTCTCTGAAATATATTTCTTCTCACCCTCTGCAATCTACCACCCTCCTTCCGCACTATCTCAGGGGTCCACAGTTGTTTTCCATATAATATAAAAATACATTAATAATGAACATATTCCTCATTCTCTTTTCCTTTTCTACTCCATCATAAGAATGTGCCATAGTTTATTCAACCAGTAATATACTAGTCACGGTTCTCCAAAGAACCAAAAGTGTGAGACAAGAGATGTAGATGTAGATATAGTTATAGATAGATTTGTTGTAAGGAATTGACTTATGTCACTCTGGAAGCTAAACATGTCCCAAGACCTGTAGTCAGCAAGCTGGAGACAGACCTTGGAGAACTGATGGCTTACATTTCAGTCTGAAATCAAGAGAAGTTACCCGTTCCAGCTAAGAGTCGAACAGAAGAAATTTCCCTCCTGCTTTGCCTTTTTGTTCTATTTATGTCTTCAATTGACTGGATGAGGCCTATTAACATTAGGAGAGTTATCTGATTTACTCATTCTACTAATCTTGTACAGAAGCACTTAAAGAATGCTCTGCCAGAATGTTTGTCCTAGTGTTGAGGCACCCTATGGTCCAGTCATGTTGACACACATTAAACATCACAGCTACTAATGGACTTTTTGGTTGTCTCCAGGTCTCCAACCCACTTTTTATGCCCTATAGTTTAAGCTTGCTTATTTCTTGTATTTTCTTTTTTTAGAGAGATTTTTTTGCTATAGGAAGTGTGCACTCGCTCAAGAGCTAGAGAGACTGAAAGCAAAAAATCACCCCTCCCCCCCCGGGGGATGGCCTTGTTGCAATCCCTTCTCCTCCAGTCTCCTACTCAGATTTTGGGCATCTATGCACACACACATTCCCAATGTGAGTTTAAGCTACCAGGTCCGGGATTTGTACCATGGTCAACTATGTAGGAGTCCAACGACATAATCATTATGCTATCTGCTGGTCTCATTTCTTGTATCTTCTATACATTTACATTTATTCATGCTAGTACCTTGTTCCAAACATGTTTTTTTTAAAGAATTATATATTCTTATTTAATTTCATTTGTTATTATTATCTTTTCAATTTGAACAGACAGAGAGACAGAGAGAAAGAAAGGGAAACAGAGGAAGCAAGCCACCAGCTAAGAAAGGAAAAGAGAGGAAGCAAGCCACCAGCTCCAGGACTTGAACCACAGTCAACCATATGGGAATTCAGTGCCTTTAACCACCACACACCACCTGCCGCCCCCCCAGTCCAAACATCTTTCTACTCCTCCTTAGCATCTTATACTTTCCTGCTTCTTGAGGCTTCCCTCAGAGCTGCCCCATTAAAAAAAAATTTAGATTTAGACTTCCCCAGCTGAATGTTGACATCTCCAATTCTTGAATGGAAACCTCCACCTTTCTCTATCCTAATCCTGAAGAATGCCTCATTGAATTAGTTGGGTCTATGGTCATGACCTTCTTTGGAGTAACCTATATAAGGATAGTAACTAACTATTGAGAGGCAGAAGAATCTGAAGCATAACTTTACCTAATAAATCGGATGTTCTGCCTGAAGAGATGAAAATGATTCTTGGAAAGAATTTTAGCTTTTAGTACCTGAAATTACCCAGGCTAGAGTTTTCTGAATTTGCATACAGGACCAATGTCACAGGGAATATAGAGGTGTGACACAAAGGAAGACACATTAGGAACAAGAGAGCGAGCTCTCATTCTCTCAGGAACGATTATAAAAGATGTCTGTCTACAGGTTGCTCTCTCTCTCTCTCTCTCTGAATGCACCCACTGACACTCCTGCTTCCATGGGTTATATTGTGACATAGGACCAGAGGCCAGCCAGATGCTGGCCCTGTTCTCTCAAACTTCTAGCCACCAGAACTGCAAGCTAAATAAACTTCAAGTCTTTATAAATCAGTCCACATATCTCCTCCTTCTGACATGTATCTACACTCTTCACATAGTAGATGATGATGATTTTGAAATCATAAAAATGTTTTTCTTCACAAAAATGGTGAGAGGTGTCTGCCTGGAATTGTCATGATGTCACTCCTACCCATATTTCTATCAGCTGCAGCAAATACTCAACATTACCGAGGTCAGGAAATAGTCTCTCTTCCCTAGTGGAAGGAACAGAAAAATCACATGGTGGGACGAGCAGATGGCATAATGGTTACATCGCTGTACTCTCATGTAGTTGACTACATTTTGAGTCCTGAACCTGCTGCTTAAAACTCACACTGGGTGCATGTGCATGCAAGCCCAAGATCCCAAGAGAAGAATGAAGGAGAAGGGATTGTGACATGGCCATCCATCCTAGGGGATGATTTCTCGCTTTCTGTTGCACTGCCTATCTTTATCTGTCTGGCAAGTGCCCTGTGGTAAAATTTCTCTTTAAAAAAGTGACTTAGAGACCAGCAGATGGTGTAATGACTACATTGCAGGACTCCCATGTAGTCGACTGTGGTTCAAGTCCTGGACTCGGTGGCTTAAACTCATGCTGGGCACACACGTGTGTGTGTGCCCAAGATCCTGAGAGGAAAATAGGGGAGAAAGGATTGTGGCATGGCCACACCCCTGGAGGTGATTTCTCGCTTTCTGTCTCTCTGTCTCTTTCTGGCAAGCACATGTGCCCTATAGCAAAAACCTCTCCAAAAAAAAAAAAAAAAAGTCACATGGCACAGGGCATAAATGTGTAATTTCATTACAAGGAAGATCTGAGAAAGTAGGAAACAAATTTCCAATCTACCACGACAACTTGAGAACTAAAATTTCTTTTTTTTCTGGGACACCATAGTCTTGATATTCACTTATCTACTGCCAATGATTCCACATATGGGCCATTTATAAACACTTTTGGAATGAAAGAAAAGAGAAACAATTGAAATCTATCCATTTATCATGCTAAGACTTTTATATAGGAAAACCAGTGTACCTATTACTGGAAGACTGAGCCCACATACTCCTCTTTTTCATGTGTCCCTTCAAGCAGCTATGACCCCAACGTAGTTCTCATCACAGAGGAAGCATCCGTTGGCTCACACTTCCATTGGTTCCACATGCAGGGTATGCATACGTGGTTTGCATTCAAAACTACATTTGTCATTGTTTGATTAGTTTTTTCCACATGATAATATAAAGGTAAATTGAAACTGTCTGTATTAAAAGTATACTTATTCACAATATAGTTCATTAGACCTTTCCCCTGGTATTCGGGCAAAGTGCCTGCCATCCTTAATTCTCCTGTTTGGTCCATCAAAACCCAGGCCGCAGGTTTCCCATCTGGGCCCAACAGACAAATGCTAGGAAAGTGCTGGATACAGCGCTGGATGAATTTCAGGCTCCTCTCTGTCCCACCGAATTTCCAAAGCTGGTTCACCAACTCAGCATGGCTTACATCCATCAAAGTTTCCTTAAACATTTCTTGGTAGCTATAGGAAACAATAAAAAGCAAAGTTCACCAAATAGCATTGAGTTGTCAATAGGCAGTTACTTTGTCTTTTGATCTTTAAAAAAAGATGGTGATCCCGTCATTTACAATAAGATGAATGACCCTGGAGGACATTATGCTGAGAAAATAAGCCAGGCATAGGAAGACAAATATTGTATGATCTCATTTATGTGTGGAATCTAAAAAAGCTGAACTCCTAGAATCAGAATAGAATTGTGGTTACCAGAGGACTGGAAGGGGTGAAGGCTGGAGATGGACTGGAGAGATGTTTGTTGAAGGATACAAAATTTGGTTAGACAAGAAGAATAAATTCAGGAGATCTATACAACATGGTGACTACAGTTCATAACAATGTATTATATACTTGAAAGCTGCTACAGTAGTAGATTGTGTTTTATCACACACAAAAAAAAGTATGTGAAGCAATGCATATTAGCTCAATTTAGCCATTCTACAGTATATAAATATTTCACAACATCATTTTAAAAAATTAAATAAAAAACTTTAAAATGCATTGAAAATAGTTATAGACACTCTAGACAGTGTGGAAGGAGAGGGGAAGAATGTAAGGAAGTAATTAGGGAGGAAAATAGAGGGGTAAGACATTTGTAGGACACAGACATGGTTTATTATCTGTTGATGTGTATAGTATTTTCAACTGGTCTATTCTGAAGTGTATTTTATGTTGGCTAAATTCTCCATACAAGCAATTGTATGGCAATTGAATGAATAAAAATAATTATATAATAAGTTTTAAAACTTCTAAGATAGATAGGACAGAAATTTTGCATCTATTTTTATTAATAATCGAGGATGCAAATTTCATTGATTAAATAGCTGACTTTTAAGTCAGTGTTTTAACACTGGAGTCAGAGTCCTTTAAAGCTGAAGATGTGTCTTGAGATAACCCCTGCCAATGTACTCATTTCACATGGGAAAGCCACAGAAGTCAAATGACTTGGACACACTCTTGCAAAGATAACATAACGCACTCCCTAGTCTAAGACATACTTCTCTGCCCAAACTTTAGTCAAGCTTATGAACTTTCTGCTAGACCCATCCATCTACTTCCTTATAAAATCCAGTTTTAACAAAGCACTCTGCTAAGTTGGCCTAGCCAGAACTGCCTCACCCTTGCTATGTCATCATCCCTACTATCTATAACGTCTCTTCGTTCTCTGCAGTCTTTTGGTGGTGTTTGATTCTCCCTGGCTTGTCTTCAAGAATCCTGTTAGGTTGGTTTAGCCAGAATCCTCCTCACCTCCGATGTTTCCTCTCAGTAATTTCCACCCATTGACTCCCAACCTGCTCCGTGGGTATAAATTCTCACTCTCCCATACTATATTTGGATCTGGGCCCAGTCCCTCCTCCACTCACTACAAGATCCTGGTACAACAGTCTACATCTATTGCCTTGATTCTGAGTAAAAACTTTCTGTGCTTTAATAAATGTCATTGTGTACTTTTTTTTATCAGAATGTGTACATAGTACAGGGTCATAGTGTGTGTTTAGGATATGATTATGTTCATTATGATTAGCCAGTTGAATGAAGACCTTATACGGTAAGTCAAACCAGTGGGAAAACAGAATTATCTTTACAGTGACTCTCTTCACATCCAATTTCACCCAGACACGTGTGATATATAAAAAACAGGATGCATGTGTGCCCATGAATATGCACATGTACATACATGTTTGAAGTAGCTTTTTATGTCACTCACATGTTCTTGGGCTTGGTGACAAATGATACCACTTTCTTTTCATCGAACAAGGAAGGAAGCAGTTTCTTTACCGTTCCCAAAGGCATATAAATGAGTTGTTCTGATCGTGAGACGAGGAGAGACCTGGAAGCTGCAATATTCTTAATCACTTCATTTAAACTGGACTGAGACGCTGTAAAGGAGAAAAGAGGACCGAGCACCCAATGAGAACTCAGGGGGAGGCTGTGGGAGCAAACCCACATATCCAGCAAACATTTGCTGACTACAATGTCAGGCATTCCACAGACAGTATTCAAGGTGAACAAAACCAACAATTCCTGACCTTACAGCTCTAATAAATAATACTCTAATTAAAAGAGACAGGAATCATACATGCAGCTACATAAATAAATAAATACTTAAAACTGCAGTGCTATAAAAGAAAAAGTGCAAGTTATACCAAAGGAACATAAAATAGGAGCTCAATTTGCATGGGGGGCTTGCAGGCAGGCTCTTTTAGAAAGGTAGGGGGATGGATGGTCTAGGCAGTGGCAATAGAAAGGAGATGACATTTAGAGCTAAGACATGGTTTAGAGGCTGAGTTTTACCCTGAAGTGACCTTGGCTGAGTGTCCATGATCTAAACTACTGTCCTGCTTATTCACAAAGCTGTGTTCAAAACTAAATGAGTCTCTGGGAGCAGCAGTTAGCGTAATGGCTATGTCGCTGGACTCCCACGTGGTCGGCCGCAGTTTGAGTCCTGGACCCGGCGGCTTAAACTCATGCCAGGCCGCGTGTGTGTGCGTGCCCAAGATCCCGAGAGGAGATTGCAGTGTGACGATCCCCCCGGGAGGTGATTTCTCACTTTCTGTCTCTCTGTCTCTCTCTGTCTGACAAGCGCATGCGCCCTACAGCAAAAAAAAAAAAAAAAAAAAGATTAGTCTTTTAGTGAATAGTGAAATATGAATGCCTTAATTTTTTACAATAAATTTTATTTGTATTCTATGAAAAAAAGAACTCTGAGGCAGACCTTTTCTTTGTTGATGATATTTTAGGTAAACTATGAAAAAAAGAACTCTGAGGCAGACCTTTTCTTTGTTCATTTTATAGGTAAGTAAGCTCATTTGTTTTGAACTGTCTGGGATTATAATAAGCTAAAAGTAAAAAAAAAAAAAAAATTCTTCCATAAAGAAAAGAATCAAGAAAAGAAGAGCAAATAGTGGGATGGAATGCAAGAGATTGTTTAAAAATTTTTCCAGAGGGGCTAGCAAAGAACTCTGAGGCAGACCTTTTCTTTGTTCATTTTATAGGTAAGTAAGCTCATTTGTTTTGAACTGTCTGGGATTATAATAAGCTAAAAGTAAAAAAAAAAAAAAAATTCTTCCATAAAGAAAAGAATCAAGAAAAGAAGAGCAAATAGTGGGATGGAATGCAAGAGATTGTTTAAAAATTTTTCCAGAGGGGCTAGCAGGTAGCGTGATGTTTAAGGCACTAGACTCTCACATGGCCCACAGTGGTTCAATTCCCGGACCGTATGACTTGAAAATCATGCTGAGTACATATGTGTGTGCCTAAAATCCTAAGAGAAGATTAGAGAAGGGATTTCAGTGTGTTCATTCCCCCTGGAGGGTGGTTTCTCACTTTTCTTCTTTCTGTCTTTCTCTGGTGACCACATATGACCTGTGACAACCCACCCCCAATTTTTTTTTCCAGAGACCTGGTTTTCTAAAAATGGTAGAAATTATATTGGAGGATGATATTAGTGGGAATGATGAAGTAAAGACCTCTAGAATACCTCTCCTCCATAAAAGCAATAAGAACATTGGAAAGAATTGTCAAAATAAACTTTTTTTAGAACTCCAAAAATTAACTAAAAGCTGCCAACAATTTGAGGAACAATTTATTTCAGAAAAACATCTGAATCTATGTTAGCGCAGTGAGCTATGTGATAGTGTAACTTTCTCTATTCCCAGTACTCTATCCCCAGCTCTGAAGTATAAACCAATAGTCCTACAATCATGATGAACATCAGCAGCCTAACAACCACTGGAGGGGGCAGAATGGATTAGGAGCTCCCCAAAAGCAACATTTTTCTGACAGTGGTCTTTCTGTGACCATTCTCAAAGTTCATCGAGAAAAGACATTTCCACAAGGGTATTTGCTAAAAACAATCATCATCAATTATATCATACCATGTCTGCCTAAAGTGGCAGTAACACTTGGGTCAAACAACTAGGTGAACAAAACTTGGAAAAGGATAAGCTGGGGAATCAGATATTCCTAGGGAGATTTGTAAACTCTAATGCATTTTTAGGACTTAGAGGTTAAGTGTATGCATAGGGCTGTGTGCATGTCTAGGGCTGTAGACATGCCCAGGAAAGAACAGAGAAGTGTCCAAGTCCCCAACTTTGCCTAACTTCTAAACTCTAAGCACACAGAAAATAAAGATTAAGGCAGAGTTTTAAACTGTCCATGTAAACACTGAACATATGACAATATAAACAAAAAGCCCAATAGCAAAGTCTAGGAGATTAATGGTTCTAGGCATTGAAAGAAAGCACTTGGGTCAACAGGAGGCATGCAGTTTAAGGCACTGGATTTCATATGGCTGACTTCCCGGTTTGAATGCCTGCCAGACCAGCAGCATGAAAACCATGCCAGGCATGGGACCAGCAGATGGTATAATGATTACCTCACTGGACTCCCTCATGGTCAACCGCAGTTCAAGTCCCAGACCCAGAAGCTTGAGACTCATGTCAGGCACATGTGCATGTGTGCCCAAAATCCCAAGAGTAGAATGAAAGAGAAAGGATTGTGGTGTGGTCATTCCTCCCTGGGGGGAGGTGATTTCTCACTTTCTGTTTCTCTTTCCACTGAATGCATGCACTCTATAGTAAAAATCTCTCTAAAAGAGGAGGAAAAAAAAATGTCAGGCACATGTGTCTGCATGCCCAAAATCCCAGAAGGAGAATGGAGGAAAAGGGATTGCAGCATGGCCCCATGGGGGATAATTTCTTACTTTCTCTCCCTCTTTCTCTCTCTCTCTCTCTCTCTCTCTTTCCTGTCTCTCAAGTGCACTCACCCTATAGCAAAAAAAAAAAAAAGAAAAGAAAAGAAAAGAAGAAGGAAACTAGTGATCACTGATTAGTGACTAAAATAGCTACAAACTTTTTGAATAGGCTTAAAACCACTAAATTTGTAAACTTTACAATGGTGAAGTTTATGGTATGTGGATTATACTGCAACAAAAAATGAATGTAAAATGAATGCACAGTGACTAGCAGATGGCATAATGGTTATGTCGCTAGACTCCCACATAGTCAACCACGGTTCAAGTCCTTGATCCGGTGGCTTAAATTCATGCCAGGTGCATGTGTGTGAGTGCCCAAGATCCCAGAAGGAGAATGGAGGAGAAGGGATTGTGATGTGGCCATTTCCCTGGGGGTTGATTTCACACTTTCTGTCTCTCTAGTGACCACATGTGCCCTATAGCAAAAATCTCTCTAAAATATAAATACATTTTAAAAATAATAAGATGAATGCACAAAAGATAAACAAGCTAAAGCAATAATTGGCAAAGTTATGATAGTTATTTCATAGATGGAATATCAGTGGTCATAAAACATATATAAATTAAACTTATATAATTATCATCAATCTTTAAAAAAAAAAAGAAAGAAAAACAAAACAAAACAAAATGTTGGCACTGATCCCTAGGCCTGGCCTTAAACTAAGCCAGGAATTTTAATCCTTGCTCAAGAAAGGAAATATATCATGTTTTTGTAAACTTTGCCTTTGATCTCATCGAAAGATATCCCCTTCTTTGTCCACAGATTCCTAAGTCTGTATAAAATTCGTTGCCCCTATCATTGATTGTCTAGAATAAACACCACGCAAAAGTCAGCCTGGTACCAGAATGTTACCCCTCCACCTTGGCTACCAAGGATGTGCTCATGTCAAGCCCATCTCTCTCCCACAAGTGGTCCCAAATAGGTCCTCACCTTGAATCTGCAAGTGTTGCTTCCAGTTGATGATCCCTGGCAAGTCAAGGACCTCTTGTAATTCCTTTGGATTCTTGGAATAGATTTGGTAAGTGTTGGTGTAATAATCAAGATCATCTATCATCTCCTGGATAGTTGGAGAAAGAAAAGAATGGACTTTGGAGTACTGGGGGACCCATGCAGATTAAAGAATGGGTTATCACAACTCAGACACAAACACCACAGGGGAAGGAACTCCGGTCCCAGCCAGAGAACAGTCACTCCTACCTGTCCTTCTGGCCGGATGATGACTGTGTTAAAATTAGGCCACCCGTCCACCAGCACCTGAAGCTTGAATGGGTTCCTCTGGTTTATTTGGAAAATGGTACCGTAAACCTGTAGCAGCTGAGAGAATAGGAAGGGTCAAGACATTGGGAGAAGGTAACAAAGCATCCTTTTCAAAATAAAATCATAGATTCTCAGGGCTGCCAGGGTTAGAGTCTATGTCCAGCATGTTTACCAAGTATACCTGCTTGAAAAGAGCTCAAGTTCAGGGAAACTTGCTACCTTCAAGGGCAACCCAGTATACCCTTCATCAGATCTATTATATTTAAAAGTTGCCATCGGAAAAAAAAAATAGAAGTTCTATTCTATCACTTTCTTGATTTCTTTTTCAGTCTCAGTCTCAGGTCATGAAGAATCGAACTCCATTTTCACCCTTCAGAACATCATGTGCTACTGCCCAGTAATAATTTTGATTATTTAATATGCACATTTTACATATATCAGCTACTACCCTAGGCACTTCACTTACATTATCTAATTTAATTATTTTAAGCACCTGGTGAAATATATATTACTATTTCCATTTTAGAGTTGACAAAACTGAAGCTTAATTTCCTTGCTTACATTCACATGGATTTATCCAAGTCCAGTCTTCATGATTGTTCCACTTTGACATTCTACCATTTATCTAGTGTGATCAAAGTTAAGGGAATAGGTATGGGAGAAATAATGATAGAAAGAAGACAGTCCAAGGTGTCATGTTTATTGGGAAAGTAGTGAAGTAAAAAAATTGCTTTTTATTTGCAAACCAATTTGACTTCAGTTAGGTCTGGGATCTGGAGGTAGTAACAATACCCTTCAGAACTTGGATTCCCTACCATTACACAGGAAGCTCAGAGGGTCCTTCATAGACTCTGGATAAAGCTTTCCCACTTACTCACTGTGAGACCTTAAACAGCCTACCGAAGTTCTCAGTCCTCTTTCTTTATTTTTATAATTTAGGGGATTTTTTTCCTGTTAATGCATTTAACTAGTATTAAATGAAGATAGGAAGAATAAAATAAACACACAAATCTATCTGACACATAGCACTTTTAATGTTATCTGCTATTACCACATACCTTTCCGACATGAGTGGCAAAGCTAATTCCAAAGCCAAAATGTCAGGACCCAAATCCTACACTTTTATTATCATGCATAGGGTTGGGATGGAACTAGGTGTAGTAGAAAGAGTACATTTCTATTTCTACTAAATTTCATAAGCCTTTAGTTGAGTACAAGCTACTTGTACCAAAATTAACTTAGGTAAGCTCAGAAAACCACATCCCAGATTATAAAATGAATTATGAAAGGCAACTTACTTATTCTTGTCACACTAGAAAGAATTATTAGATAAAATAGAGTTTTGATTCTTCTGCACTTTGCTGATGAATATAAGTTCCCCTGTTCAGAGTGTTGGAGTGTCTTACAGAGTTTAGGAGCCTCATATTTCAGTCTTATAAGTAACACTGTAAGTAGACACCTGTGAATACCCTCTCCTAACCAGCATGCTCATACACACAGGGATTCCAATGGCTGAATTTTGCAAAGTCACAAAGGTTTTTTATTTACCCCCTTCGAGATACTTCTGGAATCCTTTGTCCCAGAGACTCCCCCATGGTTACCTTCAAGGACTCGGGAAGGGTCTTCTGCAGGGCCTTTTCCAGGACCTGCAGCATCTGTAGGCTGTAGATCTTCAGCATTGTGACTGGATTCTTTACCTGGAGGAAACCCAGAAAGGACAAGGAATGCTTTGGGGATGTCTGTCGTTTTTAAGAACTAGAAGAGGAAGATTGATAATGATCACTGACAATAGTTGTTCATAAATATTTATTTGCCTCTTCCCATCTGAAGGGCTGTCGAGGGTAAATCATAATCCTTAAACTGAATAGAAGATCTTATCAGATTATTTGGAGCAAGAGCACACAAATGAAGAAACCTTCATTTCAGTGGAATTCCCAAAGCAGTCAGGCTTCCAGGAAGAGGAAACCATGTCATATCATTTTGACAAATGCACTAAACCCTATTATTGACTAAGCAGTGCCTCTTTTTATCTCTGCAGAATGGCAAGCCATCTTGTCAAGCAAGCTTCTGCTGAGTCCCTTTGTCATGAAAATTATCTTTGAGAGGACGTTTCACAAAGTAACCTAAAGTTTATGACCATAACAAGTACCTTACTTGTTCACTTTAAGATTGGTCTTTTGACACAGCTAAGTTGCACAGGCCATAGCATACTGTAGTGCAGTGCTGGAGATGACTACCTGTGGGTCAGATCACCAGCACAGTCAATCTGAAATACAGCGGGTGTTCCAGTGTGTGTTCCAGATCCTGACAAGCTGGAGGACTGGAAGAACAAGATTGCAGCATGGCCAGACCCTACCAAGGGTGCTTCTCTTGCTTTCTATCACACAAATGTACTTTCACTAATAAAAGTAAACTTTAGGGGAAAAAAATTGCCTGTCTCAGCAGGCCAATATTCCCTGCTACAGGAACTGAATGCTTGAAGAATTCAAAGTAAAATGTCAACTGTAGTTAACCCTCCCACTTCCACATCAGAGAAACTCTCACACTGTCAGATGGACGGACAATAAGCCACACCCCAAGAACATACATGGCCCTCTGAGGGAGCAGAGCAAACTGTCTTAACAATCATGTGTTTATAAACCATCTGGTGTAGAAAGACCAGGTACAATAGCAAGTCACTCAAGGCTGGAAGGCTATGCAGCAGAGACCCTTGGCTCATCCCCTCCCCTGCTTGCCTTGAACTCTCAGTTGTGTTGGCTGGGACTCTAAGAAGACCTTATGCCCCTCCCTGCCCCATTGGGACATCAGTTACAGTGAAGGCCCTTGCCATATGGCAGACTTCTCGAGGCTGGAAGACTGTGCTGCAGAGACCCTTGGCTCATCCCCTCCCCTACTCCCCTTTGAACTCTCAGGTGTGTTGATTAGGACTCTGAGAAGACCTTGTGCCCCTCCTCCCCCCCCCCCCCCCCCCCCCACTGGAACATCTGTTCCAGTACAGGGAGAAAGAGCTGCTTAACCCCTGCTACATGCCTCATAATTCTAAGATTTCAACATTTTATAAAGCACCCAACACACAATGCAAGCCATGTGATTCCCTCCTATCTTCCTCAACTAAAAATCAGCAGCTTAGCCCCAGCACACCTGTTCTCTAGAAACTGGGAGGACTTTGAATCATCTAAAACCAATGACAACAGTACAAGTTGCTGATGAGCATTAGGAGGGAGAACAGTAGAGAGATCACCAATAATCTACTCCTATAAGCCTTTGAATGCTCAGAATTAACTCAAAGAATTTATGAAGGAACATGTAAATCACCAGAGGACTAGAAACCATTGCAGAGGCACAAGAAATATAAGCAACCAAGAAATTATCTCTCCCCAAGGAAAAACATCAATTCCTCATCATCCACAGACAACACAATGGCACTCATGGAAATGTCAGATAAACAATTCAGAATATTTACAATGACAAAAATAAATGAGATGCAAGGGAAAAGAAACAATGAGCTCCAGGAGATGAGGAAGTCCTTTCACAATTTGAAAGAAGAAATAAATACCATAAAAAAAAATCAAACAGAATTGTTAAAGATGAAGACTGTGATACAGGAAATTAAAACCTCCCTCAAAAATATTTTTTTTGAGAGATTTTCACTGTAGGGCGCGTGCGCTCGCCAGACAGACAGAGAGAGACATAGAGACAGAAAGCGAGAAATCACCCCCCAGGGGGGATGGTCACGCCGCAATCCCTTCTCCTCCATTCTCCTCTCAGGACCTTGGGCACGCACGCGCCCGGCGTGAGTTTTAAGCCACCGGGTCCAGGAAACGAACCGCGGTCGACTACGTGGGAGTCCAGCGACATAGCCATTATGCTAACTGCTGGTTCCCGCTCAAAAATATTAAAAGCAGATTAGATCATGCAGAAGATCAAATCTTGAATGTAGAAGACAAAAACCTCTGACCTAGGAAAAATTATCAAAAAGACTGTGAAAAGGGACCAGCAGTTGGCATAATGGCTATGTCACTGGACTCCCATGTAGTCAACCTCGGTTCGAGTCCCAGAACCTATGGCTTAAACTCATGCTGGGCATGTGTGTGTGCATGCCCAAGATCCTGAGAAGAGAATGGAAGAGAACGGACTGTGATGTGGCCATCCCCTCCGGGGGTGATTTCTTGCTTTCTGTCTCTCTGTCTCTGTCTTTCTGGTGAGTACGTGTGCCCTACAGCAAAAAACCTCCCAAAATAAAAAATATAAAACAACTGAGAAAATAACCAAGAAGAATGAGGACAATATATGAGAAATTCTAGATACAATTAAGCACCCAAACATCCAGATAATTGGTACCCCAGAAGGTGAATAAAATAATAAAGGCATTGATAATTTATTCCATGAAATCCTGGAAGAGAATTCTTTAAACCTAGAGAGGCATTCAAATATACAAACCCAAGTAATACAAAGGACCCCAAATAGAATCCACCCAAGAAGATCTTCTCCAAGGCACATCATAGGCAGATTGACCAAAACCAAAGACGAGATACTAAGTTTGGCAAGAGAGAAACATCAAGTTACTTACAAAGTTTATCCCATCAGGTTAACATCGGACCTCTCATCAGAAACAATGCAAGCAAGGAAAGAATGGGGAAATATAGTCAAAGTATTAAATGAAATACAATTTCAACTAAGATTACTGTATCTGGCAAATTACCATTCATACGGGATAAAGAGATAAAAACAGTCTCAGATAAACAAAACCTGAAAGAATTTACCAAATCCAGACCAACTCTTCAGGAAGTTCTAAAGGGAATGCTATACCAGGAAAACTAAAGCCAGACAGGCAGATATAAGAGAACAAAAACAACCAGAAAATGGCTCACTTAATAATAAGAACATGTCCAGAAATATCTATAATAATATTGAACATTAATGGATTAAATTCTCCAATCAAGAGACACAGACTAGCTGAATGGATTAAAACAAAACAAAACAAAACAAACAAACAAAAAACAAAACAAACAAACAAACAAAAGAAAACAAAAAAACCAGAAACCTTCTATCTGTTGTTGTCTGCGAGAAATGCACCTTATGGATATGGATAAAGACATAAACAGTGAAGGGCTGGAAAAAGGTATTTCATGCAAGCAGAAATAAGAAAAGCGCTGGAGTTGTGATACTTATTTCAGACAAAATATAAGAAGAGTTTTATATAACAGTAAAAGGGCTAATTCATCAAGAAGACACAACTCTTACAAATATCTATGCACTCAACTCAGGAGCACCTAAATACATGATGGAAAGACTGCTAGAGCTAAAAGGAGAAGTAGGTTGCAACACTATAATCGTTGGGAATCTCAATACCCCATTATCTCCTTTAGACAAATCTTCTAGACAAAAAATAAGCAGAGAGATACAGGACCTAAATGATACTATAAATCAAATGGAATTGACACATCTATAGAACTTTCCACCCTAAGACCACAAGACATACATTTTTCTTTCCCCCTCTGAAAGAAACCTTTTCAAAGATTGACCATGTGATTGACCACAAGTCAAGCTCATAGAAATTCAAAAGAATAGAAACTATATCCAGCATCTTCTCTGACCATGACGGAATTGAACTTCATATTGATTTCAGAAAAAATTCTCAAAAATACACAAACATATGGAAACTAAACAATCTACTTCTGAATGACTTTTCAGCTACTGAAGAAATTAGTCTGAAATTAAAAGATTTATGGAAACAAATGACAATGAGTACACAAATTTCCATAGTCTATGGGACACTGCAAAAGCAGTCATAAGAGGGAAATTCATAGCAATTAGTGAACATAAGAAAAAGATGGAAAGGTGCCAAATAGACAACCTACCATCATGCCTCAGGGAATTGGAAAAACAGACTAACGAAAATTCCAGGAGAAAATAAATAATAAAAATTCAAAGAGAAATAAATGAAATAGAAAATAAACAAACTATACAGAAAATAAATGAAAGCAAAAGCTGGTTCTTTAACAAGATTAACAAGATCGACACATAATTAGCTAGTCTGATGAAGAAGAAAGAAAGAAACCAGATAAATTAAATATGTAATGAAACAGGTCATTACAACAGACACATAGAAATACAAAGCATCCTTAGAGGATACCATGAGTGACTATATGCCAACAAACAAAAGAGCATGGAAGTAGATGAACAAATTCCTGGAGTCATATAATCTACCAATATTGAATCAGGATGACTAAAAATACATAAATAGACCCATAAGAAGCCAAAAGATTGAATCAGAAACAAAGAAAATAATCTCCCAACAAAGAAAAGCCCAGGTCATGATGCATCACTTCTGAATTCTACAAAACTTAATGAAGAGTTAATTCCCATTCTACTCAAATTATTTCTAAAGATCCAAAAGGAAGGAAACTCTCAAATTCATTTTATGAAGCCTCCATAATTCTCATTTCCAAAACAGATAAAGACATGACAAAAAATGAAAACTCGACCGCGGTTCACGTCCCGGACCCGGTGGCTTAAAACTCACGCCGGTGAGCCCCTATCCTAATCAAATTATTTCTAAAGATCCAAAAAGAAGGAATCCTTCCAAATACATTTTATAAAGGCTCCATCATCCTTATTCCCAAAACAGATAAAGATATGACAAAAAGGAAAACTACAGACCAATATCTCTGATGAATATAGATGCAAAAATACTCAACAAGATACTTGTAAATTGTATCCAACAACATATAACAAAGATTATTCATCATGACCAAGTAGGCTTTATTCCAGTGAAACAAAGGTGGTTCAAAATATGCAAGACCATAAATATAATCCACCATATTAACAGAAAGAAAGATAAAAACTATATATGATCCTTTCAATTGATGCAGAGAAAGTATTTAAAAAAAACACAGCATCCCTTCCTGCTTCAGATTCTTAGTAAGGCTGACATAGAAAGGTCATTTCTCAACACAGTAACAGCCATATATGAAAAACCTATAGCTAACATTATACTGAATGGGGAAAAAGTGAAAGCTTTTCTACTAAAAACTGGTACAAGAAAAAACTGCTCACTTTCTCCACTCCTTTTCAATATAGTACTGGAAGTCCTAGCCAATGCAGTTAGAAAAGAGAATAATATAGAAGGCACATAGGTTTTTTAAGAAGGGTTGAAAATATCTTAATTTACAGGTGACATGATGGTATACATAGAAGACCCAAAGGTATCCATGAAAAAACTTCTCAAAGTAATAAATGAATATAGTAAAGTAGCAGGGTACACAATCAACATCAAAAATCTATAGCATTTCAATACACAAACTACAAGCTGACCAAAGTAGAACTGAAGAAAGGAATTCCTTTTACCATAGCCACAAAATGTATAAGATATCTAGGGATAAACCTAACCAAGGAAGTCAAAGGCCTTTACAAGGAAAACTATGAAAATCTTTAAAAAGATATCAAAAAAGACACAAAAAAAGTGGAAGAACATCCCATGTTCCTAGTTTGGAAGAATTAATGTAATAAAAATGGCAATTCTACCCAAATTAACCTACATATTTAATTCAATCAAATTACCAGAGACATCTTCACAGATCTAGAACAGACAATCATAGAAGTTGTCTGGAATCACAAAAGGCCCCGTATTACCAAAGTAATTTTGCACAAGAAGAGCGGAGTGGGTGACATCTCACTCCCTGATCCCAAAATAAACTATAAAGCTGTGATAATCAAGACAGCATGCATGGTATTGGCACAAAAATAGACAAGTGGACCAATGGAATAGAAAAGAGACCTCAGAAATAAACCCCAAAACTTCCAGCCAATTGATTTTTGACAAAGGATATCAGTCAGCCCGGTGGGAAAGGAAAATTTCATTAGAAAATGGTGCTGAAAAACTGGGTATCCACCTGCAGAAAGATGAAATTGACTCCCATCTTTTATCATTAACAAAGGTCAACACAAACTGGATCAAAGATCTGAACCTAAAACCTCAAACTATAAAACTACTGGTGGAAAACACTGGGGAAACTCTGGGAGACATTGGGGTAGGCAGACTTCTTAAATAAGATCCCCAAAGCACAGGCAATAATTATCAAAATAGACAAATGGGATTACATCAGATTTAAAAAGTTCTGCATAGCAATGAACACAGTAATTAGTGTGAATCCATGACCATCGGAATGGAAAAATATTTTTCTAAACTATGCCACAGATAAGGGACTCATAACCAGAATATACAGGGAACTCAAGTTGCTTTTCAAAAAAAAAAAAAAAATTAGCCCAAGTAGGAGATTGAAAATGAGTTGAACCAAAATCTCTCTAAGGAAGACATACAAACACCAAAAAGCATATGAGGAAATATTCAGCATCCCTCATGGTAAGGGAAATGCAAATTAAAACAACACTGAGATCCCACTTAACCCCAGTCAGAATACCAAGATTTAAAAAAAAGATAAGTGCTGGTGGGGGTGTGGTGAAACGGGAACCCTCTTACACTGCTGGTGGGAATGTAAATTGGTCCAGTTGCTATCGAGAACAATTTGGAGATTCCTCAAAAATCTACAAATAGAACTACCATATGATTCAGCATTCCCACTCCTGGGTATCTACCAAAAGGACAGAGAATTCTTAATTGGAAAAATGCTGGCATATCGATGTTTATTGCAGCACTATTCACAATTGCTAAGACGTGGAACCAACTCAAATGCCCATGAACAGATGAATGAATTGAAAAAGTGTGGCACATCTACTCTATGGAATACTATTCAGTCATAAAAAGAAAAAAAAACCTGGCTTTTGACAGGAAGTGGATGAATATGGAAGATTTACTGCTGAGTGAAGAAAGCCAGGCTATGAAGGAGAGACATTGTATGTCCCCACTTAATATATACTGAATGTCTGCACTCTATGACTGAAACTGATTGACTGAAGGATATAGAAACACAGTAAATGGATGTAAATACCAGATATAGTGCATGTGAAAGAGCAGGGTCTGAGGAAGGATATTTAGAAGAAAAATAGAGAGGCAAAGCATTAATGAGACAAAGAAATGTGGTATTATCTGTTGAAGATATTTTATATTTTTATCAACTGGACTGGGAAGAAATGTTCACATGTTGAAATATTCACTTTGTAAGCTAAATAATGTGATTGAATGTATAAAATAAAATGAAACAAAAATTTAAATGAAAAACTACATATAATTTAATGTATATCTTAATAAAACTATTTTATCAAAATGGAAAATAAATAAATAAATATGCTACTGTAAAAAAAAAAAGATGAAGGACAGTGACCTTGAGCTATGATTGTCTATTAATTCCATTTAAATTATTTGTATCTCACTCATTTCCACTCTTTTTTTAATTTCAATTTATTTATTTGCATTCATTCACTGTACATTACAACATACAAAATGAGATTTTCCATCCAGAGTACACTGTATATTGTCTCAATCAAGCACATCAACA
>NW_006160233.1:284763-286905 GCF_000334495.1 Tupaia belangeri chinensis | reverse complement strand
TCTAAATTCCTTATCAGACATTTCCATGATTTTCACTGAACTGCTTGTGGATGAAGAAGAGTTACTCTTTTCCCTTGGAGGAGAGATATTTTCTCATTTTTCCATATTTCTAGTGATCTGGCGGTGATTTCTTGTCATCTGATGGATGGTGTGTTTCTTTCAAATTCTTGAAGTTCAGCCTGAATGTTCAGGAGCAAGCAGACAGAGGTGATCTAGAATCTCTTTGCCATTCTGTTGTGATCGCTGGTGCAGTAGATTCAGTAGATATTGGGGAATATTTTAACCCGCTAGCTCATTTGCTGGAGGCTGAATTATCAGTAGAAAATCTTCATTCCCTGAAATATCTAGTTCGCTGGAGCCATGTGGAACCTTCTCCTTTCCACTCTCTTATAGAATGCTTTCATATCAAGCATCAGATTTCCTCCTGTGCTCCTGTAATCTTTGTTAGAAATGTCTGGTGTGTGAAGAAATCACCTTTAAAATGATATTGTTGATTTTACTTCTGAGACCATGTCCCTGAAGAGAGCACTTCTCACTTGTCATATCTTCCTTACAAGTATTCTGGCCATAATGTCCCAAAGCCACGGTGTATCCAGAAGTTGGGCTGTTATAAAATCCATGTGGCATTAGATACTGTACAGAGACTAGTTCTGCCTAGCTCAGCCGCCTCTACTGTCCTCTGCTGCCCTCTGCTGTCTGGTGAGGTCCACGCAATCTGAGGCTTAGACTACCTCAGAGATCCTAGAAGCCAGAGCACAACTGGGCTGCTCTTGGTAAAGGACCTCTAGAAATCCTGGTAATACAAATAGGATTATCAGACACCCCTTAATTGAATGAACAGATATGGAGACAGGAGAGCAAGCTTGTGCACAGCGGTTTAGCCCTGTACATAGGAATCCAGATCCAAAATGACCAACCATAATTCAAATCCTGGCCCAGGAAGCGTGAGAAACACACCAGGAGCATGTGTATGTGTGTCCAAAATCCTGATGAGATGAAGGAAATGGAGGGAAAATAATTGCAGTGTGACCACATCCTATTGGGAGTTCTCTGGCAATAAGTAAACAGGAGAGGGGAGTTATTCGTGGATTTTTTAAGTCATTTAACACTCAGCAAGCACATCCATCAGTTGTTTGATTCAAAAATATTAATGCTACGCTTAAATATTTCTGTCTTACCTCACATCTTCCCACTTCTAACCGACACCACTGATAAAACTGTAGTTCAAACCAAAATCATGTCTTTTTCGGAGTAATACAATAGCCTTTTAACAGATCTCCCTACTCAGATATATAATAAATATGACAGCAACCATAGTGATCATATTAAAATACATATCACTATTAAAAGCCTTCAAAGAATTTAATCAAAAAGAAACAGAAAGGCAATAATCAGATACCAGGGAGGCTATTAAATATTTTAAGATTCTTGCATCCTGCACGTGGAGTGGTAGTTAAGGTGCTAAACTCTCACATGGCTGACTGCATGTTCGAGTCCCAGATCTGGTGGCTTGCTTTCTCACTTTCTCTCTCTCTCTCTCTGTCTGTCTGTCTTCTGATGAGTGCACAGATCCTATAGCAAATTAAAAATAATAATAAATAAAAAGATTACATTTTTAAAATTTTAATATTTTAAGATGCTGGAAGCTTTGTAACTACTCTGTTATTTCCCTAATCTTAAATTGACTTAGAAGTTAATCCAGAGAGTATCATTTTCAGTGATGGTAAGACAATGGCATTGTGGAGATTTTTGCCTGGCTCCTCTGAGTCTTGTGAAGTACCCCAATATTTGAAGGAGGTTTTGGTAACAGTGACAAAGAACGAGTATTTAGGCCTATTGGAAGACAGGGAATGTTATAGCAGGCTTTATACAACATATAGTACTGATCCTTTATCATACAAGCCCCCAACCGGGGACCTGAAAATCATGCTTCTAGTTGATGATTCTTGGGAATTCCTAAAAATTCTCCAGATGGTTGGAATTGCCTTTAGGATGTTTGTTTGTTTGTTTGTTTTATTCTTTTTTTGGAGAGGTTTTTGCTATAGGGCGCGTGCGCTCGCCAGACAGACAGAGACAGAGAGACAGAAAGCAAGAAATCACCCCCCCCCCCCGGGAGGGGGCCACCCCCCACCCCCCTCCCCC
>NW_006160233.1:279437-284585 GCF_000334495.1 Tupaia belangeri chinensis | reverse complement strand
AAAGAAGAGAAAAGAAACACAGTGATGAGATTTGGGGAGAGAAAAGGGTAGAACTATTAGGAAAACTGTGAGAAGTTATTCCCTTTATGTAGAGTGAACAAAAGTGAGTTGGACCCAAAGATTAATGAAACAGGTGCCTACCTGGCCCTGGGGTTGAGCAGTGAGGGAATTGGGCCATCTATTTGCTAACATGGCAGCTCAGAAGACCCACATAATACATATGGGAGATGATACTGAAAGCTCATAGCTGCTCCAGGAAGTATACATTCAACAATGGGAAAAGAAGGTTTCCATTATTGTGTTTGTTTAAAGTATTTATTTTGGGGAACCAGCAGTTAGCGTAATGGCTATGTCGCTGGACTCCCACGTGGTCGACTGTGGTTCACGTCCCGGACCCGGTGGTTTAAAACTCACGCCGGGCGCGTGTGCGTGTGTGCGTGCCCAAGATCCCAAGAGGAGAATGGAGGAGAAGGGATTGCGGCGTGACCATCCTCCCTGGGGGGTGATTTCTCGCTTTCTGTCTCTCTGTCTCTCTCTGTCTGTCTGGCAAGCGCACGTGCCCTGTAGCGAAAACCTCTCAAAAAAAAAAAAAAAAAAAGAATTTATTTTGAACATCTTTTACCTTGAGGTATAATCAGACATGTTGGTGTGTGATCTTATCCCAGTTCATTCTTTCTCAGAGCCTTGACTGTCCACTACCTCAGCCTCACTGAGGAGTTATTCCATCTCTGATCAAAATCATCAAATGATTAGAAACTCATCTCTTCCCCAGGCAGCTTGTTGCAGCTTTGTGCCATCCCAACTACAGAAGAGGCTGCCTTATGTAGAGCTGCCTTCGGTCTCCCTAAAGTGCCTTGGTAATTCTCCATAGAGTCTCAGGTTTACCAAGTCACACAGAACAAACTTACTTCCTCTTCAATGTGACAGACATATGATTTTTTTTAAGATGGAATGATGGGTGGAGGAAAGAATAAAATTGTAAGATCGAGAAAATAGAAGCAAATGAATAAAGGAGAGAAAGATGAGGGGAAAGAAAAGGAAAAAAAAAAAAGAAAGAATGAACCAGTCGTTAGAATTAGCAGCAACTACCATGGTTCCAATTACAAGGAAGAGGAAATGGAATGATGACTGGATAAGAAACTTTGTACGGGTACCAGCAATTGGCATAATGGCTATGTCGCTGGACTCCCATGTAGTCGACTGCAGTTTGAGTCCCGGACCCCCTGCCCAAGATCCCAGGAGGAGAATGGAGGAGAAGAGATTGCCTGGTGGCCATCCCCCTTGGGGGGTGATTTCTCGCTTTCTGTCTCTTTCTGTCTTTCTGGCAAGGGCACGCAACCTATAGCAAAAGCCTCTCCAAGAAAATAAATTAATTAATTAATTAATTAATTAATTAATTAACAAATGGAAAGAAAGAAAGAAACTTCGTACACAGAGCTAGCAGGTGATGTATTGGTTAAGGGAGGGGATTCCTACTGGCTAACTGCGATTTGAGTCCCAGACTAGGTGGCTTGAAAATTACACTGGGTGCATTTGTACACTCAAAATCTCAGGAGGAGAATGGAGGAGAAGGGATTGTAGTGTGTCCATCCCTGCTGGGGGAGTGATTTCTCACTTTTCCTTTCATTGCCTCTCTGGAGAGGGTACACACGCTATGGCAAAAACCATTAAAAAAAATAAAAGAAAAAGGGAAAGGAAAAAGAAAAGAAAAAAGAAAGAAAAGAAGACAAGAAAAAAAAGAAGAGAAAAGAAAAGAAACTTAATACTAAAATCCAGGTTTCTCTGAATCTTGAATCCTGAGAGAGAGATCAGTTGCAAGTATTATTTTTAACTGTGAGAAAGTGTAAATGCTAAAGTCAGGGGTATATCATCTATGGTGAAGCAAGATAGCCTTAGCAATAGGTGTTCAGGGAAGCAGCCCCTGGGGGTAATGATGGCTTGTACGTATGTAAGTTGCATTAAATTATTCTGACTTGTACCTTTGAGATCATGTTCAAGAAAAGCAGCTAGGCAAGAGGAAAGACTACCATATTACTGGTGGCATAAATTTGCATTATGATATTTACATTTATCATTATTTAATCAGTTCCTAATTACTAGCCATATAAAGATTTTTAGCCACATTTCTTATTCTTATTAGGAATGCCAAAATGAATATTCATGGGATTTATAGGCTAAAGGCTATAATAATAAACAGTGCAGATTATAAACAGTCTCACCTAATTAACTCCCTCAAATGATTCAATATCACATTCAGCTTTGGAAGCCTTACTATAGATATTCTTAAGAAATCAGAATTAGATTGGCTACAACGGTCTCTGATATCCATCTCCCTGGATTCAAAACTTGACTGCCTGCCTGATATCCATCTCCCTGGATTCAAAACTTGGCTGCCTTCCCTGTCTGTGCTATCCTACCCGTGTTCATTCATCTCATTCCTCAGTTCTTTCATCTGTAAAATGGAGCTAATGGTGCTAACTCTTTTAGCTCTTGGGAAGGTTGACGTAACTCTCCTAGGACAATACTTGGTACAGGATAGAAACTCAATATCTGCTGTTACTTATCACTCAAGAACATTACATCTTCATCGGCCCAATCTACCACTCAGAGACAAACAAAACTTAGACATTCACAACTGGAAAGATAATAAAAAGACACCAATGTCTTCCTATGCTGACTGCCACGTCATAGAAGAACAAAGAGTCAGGGAGTAGAAGACAACTTTTATTAGGCATTATGCAACAGGCAAGGTGCAGACAATGATGATACAAACAACTGGATGTGACATGCTCTAGCAGGATCTTCTCCCACTGAGACGGACCTGTGAAGACCCAGAACTCCCTGGAACCAGTAACCCGTGCCTCTGAAATGTACCGTTTCCACTTACAAGTCTACGTGAGGTCCCCTGGAGGCTGGCATCCGTTCCTAAGAACAGGCTATGATATGCTCTGTAAGAAAAATGATGTGTCGTGTGATGGGACCTTTTTATATAATTTGACAGACATGTATTGTTACAGTTCCAATGAACAGGACTTCTAACAAGTATTGTATAGATTACAGGGAAGAATCAGCCTGAATCTTTCACTGCAGCTGCGGACAGATCAGGAAAGGTCAAGCCCCATGAGTTTATCATTAAGTGAGAGGAAAAATAAGATCATAAGGGACCTTTAGGCCGATGATGAGTTGCATGGAGAAGAAAGAAGTGCTTGACCAGTTTTCAAAACTACTCTAGAATTGTAACCAGGGCCTGCTTAGCCAGAAGGACTCCAACTTTTTAAAATCAAAGACTGTTCTCCTTCAGCCTATTATCTTTGTTTAAGGTTTCTCACAAGAACTCCAAAGAGATCATTGGCCAACCCCAAGCTGCAACAGTGAGGAACACTCTGCTCCAATGAACTGAAACTCCTGTCTTGATCAGTCATTTGATGGTATCCCTTAGCTAAGACTGAAACTGCCATCTCAAAGACTTATTACTCACTTGTGCCCCACAGCTATAAATGAACCTGATCTATGCTTTTCTACAGATAGCTGTTAGCCCCATAGCATCCCCCTTTCCCCATATAAGCACCTGAAAATTGGCTGACCAGCTGATATTCTCACCTGTCTTCATGGTATGGCCACACTAACAAATTTTCCTTTCCTCTCTCTCTCTCTCTCTCTCTCTCTCTCTCTCTTTTTTTTTTTTTTGAGGTTTTTGCTATAGGGTGTGTGCACTCACCATATAGAGAGAGACAGAGAGACATAAAGCGAGAAATCACTCTCCAGAGGGGATGGCCATGCCACAATCCTTTCTCCTCCATTCTCCTCTTGGGATCTTGGGCATGCATGCACACACACCCAGCATGAGTATAAGTCACTGGGTCCCAGACTTGAACCGCGGTTGACTACATGGGAGTCCAGTGACATAGCCATTACATCAACTGCTGGTCCCTTCCTTTACTCTGTTATCAACAGTTTTACGTCTCTCTGTTTTGCTGAACAGTGAGGGGTTGGACCTGCTTTGAGTTCCTGGACTGTGATTGTAAAGACCTTTAGATGACAATGGAAGTTCACAGAAGGAGCCAGCAGGTGACATTGTGGTTAAAGTGTTGGACTCTCACTTGACTTGGATTCCCACTCCACTTGAACCACAGATCAAATCCTGGATCTGGTGGCTTGAAACTAATGCTGGTCATTTCTTTTGTTAATTTCCTACTTCTCCTCACCCCTTAGAGCAGTCCCCAGCTCTCCAGCAGAGCCCATTTCCATCTGCAGCCCCCTGGTGAAATCCAGCACTATATTGGAGCGTGCACAACTTTTTCTTTTTTCTCTTTCATACTCTTCTTTCTTCCCTTTTATATTGTTATTTCCTCCTCATTCTCCACCCACCCAGAGTCATAGACAGGTTTGGGATCATAGTTTTCAAATACTCTTGTATTGTGAGGTTCCCTGGGATCCTCCCTTTTGCTGATCCACATGTGAAAAAAGACTCCTCCTGTTGGGAGATACTAGCAAATCATACCCAACAACATATAAAAAGGATTATACATCACAACCAGGTAGGCTTTATTCAAGGGATGCAAGGGTGGTTCAACATACATAAAACCATAAATTTAATACACCATATTAGCAGAAAGAAAGATAAAGACCATATGGTCATATTGGGGCCAGCAGTTGGTGAGATGGTTAAGGCACTAGACATACCCACATGGCCAACCACAGTTCGAGTCCTGAACTTGGTGGCTTGCTTTCTCACTTTTCCTTCTCTCTGTGTGTCTGTCTTTCTCTGGTCAAGTTAAGATAAATGAATGAATAAATTTAAAAACTTATTTAAAAAAATATGGTCATATCAGTTGATGCAGAAAAAGCATTTGTTAAGATACAACATCCATTCATGATCAAGACTCTCAGCAAAATTGGCATAGAAGCATCATTTCTTAACACAATAAAAGCTATCTATGAAAAACCCATCACTCTGAATGAAGAAAAGCTAAAAGCCTTTCCACTAAAAACTAGTACAAGACAAGGCTGCCCACTTTCTCCACTCCTTTCCAATATAGTACTGGAAGTCCTCGCCAATGCTGTCAAAAAAGAGAATAAGGGAACCAGCAGTTAGCGTAATGGCTATGTCGCTGGACTCCCACGTAGCCGACCACTGTTCGTGTCCCG
>NW_006160233.1:278304-279409 GCF_000334495.1 Tupaia belangeri chinensis | reverse complement strand
CGTGCGTGCCCAAGATCCCGAGAGGAGAATGGAGGAGAAGGGATTGCGGCGTGACCATCCCCCCTGGGGGGTGATTTCTCGCTTTCTGTCTCTATGTCTCTCTCTGTCTGTCTGGCGAGCGCACGTGCCCTACAGTGAAAATCTCTCAAAAAAAAGAGAATAAAATAAAAGGCATTCAAATATGAAAAGAAGAGGTGAAATTATCTCTATTTGCAAATGACATAATTTTTTAAAATTTTTTTATTATTGTCATAATCTTGTTTATATTACATTGACTGACATATAACTTTATAGTATATTACATTTCTTTTTCCAGAAGGAATACTGTTCACATTAGTCAATACATTAAAATCCCCATAATCCTCACATAGCTTTTCATTATTTTTTTCCAGATTATTATTATTATTATTATTATTATTCCAATTATTTTTTAAACATTCAATCACTATTTATCATTTTGCTTGTAAAAAGACTTTACCCAACATGAAATACTTCTCAGACCTTCCAGTTGAGAATACTATACACATCATCATCAACAGGTAATAAATCATATCCGAATCCCACTAATGTCATGCCTCTCTATTAGTTCTCTTGCTTTCCTTCCCCGTACTCTTCTCTTCTCCCACCCCTTTCCACATTGTCTTATCATCACTAACTATTTTCACAGCTTTTATGCCCTCCAATACTTCTATCTCTACCATAAAGTGTAGATAGTCAATATATATTAAGTGGATACAGACAGTATCTTTTTTTCATATCCTGGTTTACTTCACTCAGCAATAGACCCTCCATATTAGACCACTTTCTATCAAATGCCAGGGTCTTGTTGTTTTTATGGCTGAATAGTATTTCATAGAGTATATTTGCCACACTTTTTTAATCCATTCATCAGTTTGTGGGCATTTGGGGTAGTTCCATGTCTTAGCGATTGTAAATAAAGCTGCATTGATGTGAAACCGCTTTTCCACCTGAGCAGTCTCCTGTCCTTTAGGTAGATAACCAGAAGTAGGATCAGATGACATGATTATATACATAGAAGACCCAATGGTATCCATGAAAAAAATTCCTGGACCGGAGGCTTGCGCGGGCCCCTCGGGCCCTGCGT
>NW_006160233.1:276416-277141 GCF_000334495.1 Tupaia belangeri chinensis | reverse complement strand
GGGACATAGCAAAGGGTGGGGGATGGGGAATCAGGGATGGCAAGACAAAGGGCAAGGTATGCAAGATGTAAGAATTGGAAAATTATTTGCTGAGAACATGTATGTTGATGTGCTAGATTGAACCAATGCACAGTGTATTTTGGATGGAAAATTCATTTGTGTGTTGTGATGGTGTATAGTGAATTAAAAAAAAAAGTCAGAGAGAGAAATGGGAGCAAAGTCAGTCAGAAATCCAAGAGACGCTGCATTGCAGACTTGGAGGGTGAAAGGAGGTACCCTGAGCCAAGGATCGTGAGCAGCATCTAGAAACTGGGAAAGCCAGAACACCCATCATCCCCCGGAGACTGCAGAAGGAACAGACACTTGCTGATACCCGGAGTTTAATCCAGTGAAACTCAGTTCAGACTTCTGCACTCCAGGACTGTAAGGCAATAAATTCGTGTTGTTTTAAGTCACTCTGTCCCTTTTAGATCAAGCAGGCAGTGCTGCCAATGATGATCTTAGCACTTTTGAGAATTTCCTGTAAATCTTATTCATAGTTCTTTCTAAACAGGCCCTTCTCTAACCTGGGCTGAGAGGCAGGGCTCTGTGGTACAATAGCTCTAGAACTCTCAGAAACGTTTTTTCCTGGTTGACATTTGAAGTGCACCCTTAAGACTCTTGAAGACCCACGTTTCTGACAGAAAGGATCTAGGAGACAAGCCCTTAAGATTCTGAGAGCGGTT
>NW_006160233.1:274729-276106 GCF_000334495.1 Tupaia belangeri chinensis | reverse complement strand
TTTTTTTTAAGAATTATTTTATTTAACTTTACTTATTATTGTTATCATTATTGTTTTCCAGTTTGATCAGAGAGAGACAGAGAGAGAAAGAAGTGAGAAAGCAAGAAACCAGGCCCGAGACTTGAACCGTGGTCAGCTGTGTGGGAGTTCAGCACCTTTAACCACCATGCCACTTGCCAGCCCCAACCTTGAATCATTTCTTTATTTGAGAAACTTCAGGTGGTTTGGAAAGACTGTCTAGGGCCATTTATATTGTTTCTAAATTAGGCTTTGAAACTAATTATTTCCTTCTGCAATTCATTTTTGTCTTCTTGTCCTTTTTTATAGGACACCAAAAGAATCAGTTGGTACTTTCAGCATTCTGACGGGAGATCTCTTTAGCTAAATTCACAATATCAGGTTTCTCTACCATAAAGTTAATGAATAAGTATTGTACTTAATGGTTAATAAGTTATTACTATTCATTGGCATGCTGGAGTAATAAAGAACTTTTCCTTTTGTTCTAAAAAAAGAAAAAAAAATTCCTGGAAGTAATAAATGAATATAGTAAAATAGCAGGATATGAAATCAACATAAAGAAATCTATAGCATTTCTATATATGAACAGCAGGCAGACTGAGATGGAACTGACATAAGTAAATCCATTTACCATAGCCACAAAAAGTATGAGATACCTAGGAATAAATCTAACCAAAGAAGTTAAAGACCTCCACAAAGAAAACTATGAGAAGATAAAAAAAGAAATTGAAAATGAAACAAAAAAGTATAAGGATAGTCCATGTTCCTAGATTGGGAGAATTAGAATAATCAACATGGCAATTCTACCCAAATTAATCAATGCAAGTAACACAGTCCCAATCAAAGTGCCAGAGACATTCTTCACAGATCTCAAAAAAACAATCATACAATTTATCTGGAATCATAAAAGACCTGGTATTGTCAAAGCAATTCTGCACAAGAAGAGTAGAGTGGGCGGCCTCTCACTCCCTGACCTGAAAATACACTACAAAGCTGTGATAATCAACACAGCATGGTGTTGGCCCAGAGACAGGTGGGCCAATGAAACAGAATAGAGACCCCAGAAATAAACTCCCACACATACAGCCAACTGATTTTTGATAAAGGATACCAGTCAACCCAGTGGAAAAGGAAAACCTCTTTAGTAAATGGTGCTCAAAAAACTGGATATCCACCTGCAGGCAGATGAACCTGAACCCCTAACTCTCACCATTGACAAAAATCAACTCAAAGTGGATCAAATATCTAAACCTGAGACCTCAAACTATAAAATTACTGCTGGAAAACACTGGAGAAGCTCTGAGAGACATTGAGGGAGACAAAGACTTCTTAAATAAGACCCCCAAAGCACAGTCAATA
>NW_006160233.1:255111-273993 GCF_000334495.1 Tupaia belangeri chinensis | reverse complement strand
TGGATGAATATGGAAGATTTACTGCTGAGTGAAGCAAGCTAGGCTATGAAAGAGAGACATTGTATGTCTCTGCTTAATATATACCAACTGTCTGCACTCTATAGCTAAAACTGAATGACTAGAGGATATGGAAACAGAAAATGTTTATAAATACTAGATACAGTGTGAGAAAAAGGTGAGTGAAGGAGAAGAGTCTGAGAAAGGACATTAAGGAGAAAAATAGAAAGGCAAGGCATTATGGGACAAATAAATGGGCTATTACCTGTTGAAGATAATATGTATAGTATTTTCAACTGGATTGGTGAGAAATGTATACATGTTGGAATATTCACTTGGCAAGCTAAGTAACATGTGTGATTGAATGTATAAAAGAAATTAAAATAAAACATATTTTAAAAAAGAAAGAAAGAAAAGAAATTTACACTAGACACATGTGCATGCTTGCCCAATTTCCCAAGAGGAGAATGGAGAAGGAATTGCAAAGTGGACATTCCTCCTGAGGGGAGGGATTTCTCACTTTCTCTCTCTCTGTCTCTCTCTGTGTCTCTAATAAGCACACACACCCTATAGCAAAAGTGTCTCTTTAAAAAATAAAAGAAGTTTACAGACGATTTGGTCAATAGTATTTGAGGACTTTCCTTCCAGTTATTTTTACATTTTAAAAATATATTCTTTTTAACATTTTTTTCTTTAATCATAATAGAAAGCATACATAAGATATGAGAGAGAGAGAAAGAGGTGGGCACCCTCCACAGAATCTGGTCACACCAACATCACTTTCCCCCAGTCCAATGGCCCATCAGATCTTGGGCATATGCACACATGCCTAATAAGTTTTAGGCTGACAAGTTCAGAGATTTAAGCCTTTATTCAAGTTTTAGTCACTGGTTCCTCTTGAGCAGCAAATTACCACTGTACCAAGGAGTCAGTTGGCCCTCCACTTTAAAAAAATATATTATTTGGGGATCAGCAGATGATATAATGGATGCATTGCTGGACTTGCACATAGTTGACTGCACTTTGAGTCCTGGAGCCAGTGGGTACATGTGCAGGCATGCCCAAAATCCTGAGGAAAAGGGGTTGGTCATCCCCCAGGGGGTGAGTTCTATATATATATATATATACACATATTATTTGGAGAGTATTTTATATAGCACAAAATTATAGCTATAATCCTACTATTGTTGATATTTTGACTTATTTCCTTTTAGTCTATGTGATGGTTAACTT
Source organism: Tupaia belangeri chinensis (assembly GCF_000334495.1). Classification (NCBI taxonomy): domain Eukaryota; kingdom Metazoa; phylum Chordata; class Mammalia; order Scandentia; family Tupaiidae; genus Tupaia; species Tupaia belangeri. The sequence goes on along the minus strand of NW_006160233.1, from coordinate 272,763 downwards.
TAGGTGTCAACTTAATTAAGTTTAGGGAGGCCCAGATTGACCTGGTAAAACGTTATTTCTGGATGTGTCTATGAAGGTGTTTCCAAAAGGGTTTAGCATTTGAATCAGTAAACCAAGTAAAGAGAACCTGTTCTCACCAATGGGGGGCAGCCATAGTACAATTCATTGAAAGAGTTGAATAGAACAGAAAGATATAAGAAGAGTGAATGTTCTCCCTCTTCTTAAGCTGAGTTATCCATCTTCTCCTACCCTCATACTGTTTCTGGTGCTCCTTTTAGGCCTTCAGATTTCAGAATTTGCACTAGCATGCTCCCTCCCTTCCAGTACTTAAGCCTTTAATCTTAAACTGGATATTACAATATTGGCTCCCCTTGTCTCTATGCCCTCAGATGTGGACCAACTATACCACCAGCTTTCTTGGTCCTCCAGCTTGCAGAAAGTACATTGTGGAACTCCTTTTCCTTCGTATTTACATGAACCAATTCCCAAAATAAATCTCCTGGGAATGTGAACGTATCCTGAGTGATACTGGGTGTCTGGGAAAGGCTGGAGAGGATTGTGGAGTGAGACCCTGTTGAGGTTGCATGTCTTCCTCTCTTTCTTATCCCTCTCATGTAAATAAATAAACAAATTTTAAAATAAACTGGACTCCTGGAAGCCTAGTCTGTGCAGCTTTGCTGGGCATAGTTCACATAGCAAGTCTCATGAGTTAGAATTGGACGCCTGGAGCTCTCCCAGGTTCATGGTGCACCCTGGTGGCTCTACAATTCTACAGTTGATCCTGTGCCAACAGGTTCACACAACATTGCTCTTGTAAGGGCTCTTTATGGTAACCTCAACTCCACAGCTCTGCTAAGAATTTCTCTAATGAGGGCTCTTGAGGTGGCCCCAACACTCCAACAGTTCTCTATATGTGCCTCAAAGATCTCTGAGGCATCTTTTAAAATCTAGGTGGAAGTACTCAGGCCACCACACCTTGTGCACTCTGTACACCTGTCAAATTAACACCACATGAACGCTACCAGCATTCACATCATGTACCTTCTGCAGTAGCAGCCTGAGCTATGCCCAGACCCACTGAGCCACGGCTGGGACAGGCAAGGGGCACAATGCCCAAAGTTGAGACCAGAGACTTGACCAGGCACTGGGCCATGAGCCCCAAGGCCCCACAGGTGCCCCAGATACCTCCTTTGAAACTGCTTTGCCCTCAAGACTGACACTCTGGTCCTGTGACAGGAGTGGCAGCATTGATAATCTCCAAAATGCCTTTAGCATCATTCTTATACTGTCTTAATGAATAACATCTGGCTTCCATCTCTCCGTACAAATTTCCTTATCAAATGCTAGCTTGGGCACTTCCTTGAACTATGTCTTTTCATTTTTCACATGGATAGGCTGAGAATTTTCCAGATATTTAGAATTCTGCTTTCTGTTTTACTATAAATTTCATTTTAATTCATTCCTGTCTTTTGTATTTTACTATAATTAGTCAAGAGAAGCCATGCAGCAGCTGAAACGCTTTGCTTAGAGAGTTCTTTCACCAAATAGCCTAGCTCATTGTTCTTAAGTTCTGTCTTCTGCAAAGTACTAAAACAGGGACTCAATTCTTTGCCACTTTGTAACAACAGTGGCCTTTCCTCCAGTTTTCAATATTCCTCATTTTATTTTGAGTCCGCATCAGAATCATCCTTAATGCCTCATTTTCAGCATTATACACTTTTTCCAGGTTGTTCCTAAAAATTCCTTCAGTTAGTTCCAAATCTACTTCCACATTTTTGTTTTTGATTTTTTTTAGAGAGAGAAATTTTTGCTATAGAGTGTGTACACTTGCCAAACAGGAAGAGGCAGAGGGACAGAAACTGAGAACTCACCCCCTGCGGGGATGGCCACCCACAATCCCTTCTCCTCTGGTCTCCTCTTGGGATTTTGGGCATCCACACACACACACACCCAGCATGAATTTCAAATCACTGGATCAAATACTCAAACTGAGGTCAGCCATGTGGGAGTCCAGCAACGTATCAATTATGCCATCTTCTGGTCCCACATTTTTAGGTATTTTTTATAACAATAATCCATTCTTGGTACTGATTTCTCTTAGTTTACTCCTGAAGCTATTCCAAAATATAGAGGCTAGGTAACATATAAACAACAGAAATTTATATCTCACTGTCTGGAGGGGGGGGAGTGCAAGACTAAGGTATTAGGAGGGAAAGACCTGGTGTCACTTTCAATATTGTACCTTGCTGCTGCATCATTTGGAAATAATGAACATTGTATCTTCCTATGGTAGACAACAAAAAAAGGAGAATGTGACTGGCGGCAGAGAACCACCTGAAATGTACAGAATTACTACTACTCAAGACAGAGATCTGATACAAGAGGGAGAGGGAGCAGCCATACTGGGTATGATGAGCCTCCTAAGCTTTTCTGCTCCTCCATATTTATTATGGTAAAGGAAGAAGAAATGTTATTTTTTAGAAAATCAGAAAAATAAAGTTATTTCCTGGGACATGTTGGTTTTAGTATTGATTAGAGGAAGTATTGCTAAATGATGCCAGAGGCTGGAAAGCACAACTTGGAATTTGAGAAACACATTTATCAGATAGCACATCCATCTCATAGGCCTCTGGTTGTTTCAAGCAAGAAGGCATGAGATTGGGTGTTGTCGCTATTTTCCCTGCCCATGCTCTCATTCTTCCACTCCGAGTTCATAAATCTGTGTGTTCTAGAAACATGGTGTTTCTGTTGTTCCCTAACAGTGGAACAGTTCCTTCACACCTCCACCTCTGATATAAGGTTATTCATTCCATTCTTTAAAAAAAAGATTGTCAGAGGATGTGAGCACTTGCTGAAGAGAGATGGAGGGGGGGAGGCAAGAAAGCACCCCGATGGGGCATGGCCACAGCACAAACCTTTCTCCTCCATTTCTTCCTTCCTTTGGGGAGGAAGGTCAAAATGCCGTTGCAGGGAATCGGTGTGAAGAAGATTCAATAGATGTGAGGTTGTATACCAAACAGCAGGAAGAGTACATTTTTTTTAAAGGCTAAGATAAAATTAATAAGGACACTAAGGTTCGGGCAGAGTGAGTAAAAGGAAGTAGGAGGAGTAAAGCAGGGGGCCAGGGAAAGTGGCATACACTTGTTTATGTAGCACCTGGGAGTGTCGGTTAGATTTCAGTCTGAGTGCTGCAGGAAACCATGGAAAGATTTTGATGAAATTTTATTTACATTTTTAAAAACATTTTAAAAATGTAGATGGTGTAATGGCTATGTTGCTGGACTGCCATGTAGTCCACTGTCGTTTGAGTCCCATCCCTGGTGGCTTAAAACTCACTCTAGGCGCATGTGCATGTGTAGGCCCAAGTCCTGAGAGGAGAATGAAGGAGAAGGGATTGCAGCGTGGCCATCTCCCTGGGGGGTGATTTCTCGTTTTCTTTCTCTCTGGTGAGCACACATGCCCTATACCAACAATCTGTCTTCACACACACACAAAAAATGTTTTTACTGCTTTGGGAATTAATTATAATGGTGGTAAGGTGCTGGTTATTGAAATAGTACCAATAAGAGGGAACCATTTAATGGTTTAGATGTGAAGAGAGACTCATTCAGATTGCATCCCAAGTGACTGGGTAAAGGGAGTCTTCATTACTGGGATAAAAGTAAATTGAGGGGATAAAAAGGAGAAATTTATTTTTGGTCATATTAACATTTAATTGCATACTACACATCCCAGGAGATGAAAAGGGCATTGGATATATGAGTCTGGAGATGAAGGGAGAAGACAAATTGGAGAGATAAATTTAGGCATCCTCCGCAGAGGTTCTATTTAAGGATATGAGCCAAAATGATATCCCATTTAACATTCGGACAGGTAGATATAAAATAAGTCTGAAGACTGAGCTCTGCAACTTTCAATATTTCAGGTTGAGGTGAAGAGAGAAAATATAAACAAGAGATAAAGGATGATCATTAACTTAAAGGAGATGGTCAGGAGAATGTTATGGGCCAGGAAGCAAAGGAAGAAAGCACTCAAGAAGAAGAGATCATCCACTGCGTCAAATGCTCTTGAGAAGTAAAAGAAATAAAGACTAGATTTTGAGCACTGAATTTTGCAAGATTGGTCTTACAGGTGCCCGTGAGAAAGGACAATAAAATACAAGGGGTTGAGTATGAAACTGAAGGTGAGAGAGTAGATATCACAGCTACAGAAAGCTCTTTCCAGCAGGTTTGCTATGAAGAGAAGCAGGTGAATGGAAGAGTAATAAAAAGGGCCATTAGGGATACGGCTTTGTTTGTGTTTTGTGCTGTATTGTTTTGCATTTTGGTGGTAGATGTGAGTGAGGAGGGTAACTGGAAAGCTATGGGAATGACATGGCTTGCACTCCTGAGTTTGTGAGTGAGTCATACCCACTGCATATAGAACTTTAGTACTGGAAGATCACAGAGATTATCCAGTTCAAACTAACCTGAGGCTTTATGGAGAAAGTGCCTTAGACGATGAAGCACAGCTGGGTGGTAGCCAATTTAGAATTAGAGCCACAGTCTCTTTACTCCCAAAGCTCCTAGAAGACCTAAAATAAGATAGAGATGAGGAGGAGAAATGAGAAAGAACTCATGAAAATTGAGTCCTACTTGATGGCTGTGCACTATATGTAAATATTAATATTAAAACCTTATAGTTGAGAAAGCTGAGGCTCAAAGTGGCTAAGTTAATATACCAAATAGATCACATGATGTATTTGAACTCTTATGTGTCTAATACCAAAGCACATATTCTCTGCACAATAACATTTTATATTATGAAATGACAATATGAGAAGTTATAATAGCACTATTCTCTTTTTTTTAGGATTTTGCCATAGGGTGCATGCACAGTCTATGGGGGGGAGAGAGAAATTAACACCTAAGGAGATGGTACTGCCACAACTCTTTCTCCTCCATTCTCTTCTCAGGATTTTAGATAGACACACACATGTGCCTGGTGCAATTTTCTTTCTTTGTTTTCCTTCCTTCCTTCCTTCTCTCCTTCCTTTCTTTCTTTGTCTCTCTCTCTCTCTCTCTTCCTTCTTTAGTCTTTTCTTTCTTCTTTCTTTCTTTCTTTCTTTCTTGTTTTTCTTCTTTCTATTTTTTATACATTCAGTCACTGTATATCATTACAGCATGCAAAATGAATTTTCCCAGCATAAGTGCACTGCATATTAGTCCAGTGAAATATATTATCATACATGTCATTGTCAACAGATAATTTTCTGTTTTAAAGTTTTTGCTTCTTTCTTTTTCCCCTTGATTCCCTTCTTCTCACCCTCCTCCACTCTTCCCCCCTGCACTGTCTCTCTAGTATCCACAATTGTTCTCTATGCTTTATATCTTCAAATCTTTCAGTTTCTGCCATAGAGTACAAACATTTATTATATATTGAGTGGATACTTACAATGTGACTCTTTCATAGTCTAACTTGCTTTGCTTAACAGTAAATCATTCATATTTGTTCATTTTCTATCAAATGCCAGGGTCTAATTGTTTTTTATGACTGAGTAGTATTCCAGAGCATATGTGCCACACTTTTTCAATCAGTTCATCTGTTTGTGGACATTTGGGTTGATTCCATGTCTTAGCATTTGTGCATAATGCTGCAATAAACGTGGACATGCAAGCACTTTTCTAACTGCATGGATTCCTATCCTTTGTGTAGATATCCAAGAGCAGAATTGCTGAATCATATAGTAGCTCTATTTTTAGGTGTTTGAGGAACCTCTATAGTGTTATCCACAGCAGCTATAGTAATTTACATTCCACCAACAGTTTAGGAGAGTTCCCTTTTCACAACAGCCTAGCCACCAACATGATTTTCAAGCCACTAGGTCCAGGACTCAAACTATAGGCAGCCATGTGGGAATCCAGCACATTAATTATTATACCACTAGCTGGCCCCAATAGAGCATGTATTTTGATGACAAATCAACATTTCTGACAAATGCCAAGAGTTTAGTGATTTCTCAGTAACTTTTTTGGTCATGGTGCATAATCTCATGTTGACTTGCTTTGAGTATTGCTTTCTTACATGATATACTACCAAATACCTTTCTGGGGTGTTGTTGGCCCTAAATTCTATATTAAACTACTGGGGCATGTAGACATGAGAGCTACTAAACAGTATGATGGAATCTTGTTTTATTTTGTTTCTGTTTTTTAATTGCCTGAGATCACATGCTCACCAGAGAGTGAGACAAATTACTCCCTGAATAGGATATGGTATACCATAGTCCCTTTTCCTTCATTTCTTCATCCTTTTGAGATCTAAAGCATGCACCCACACGTTCCCAGTGTGTTTTTCAAGCCACAGGGCTGGGATTTGAACCACAGTTGACCATGTGGAATCTGACTCTCTTAACCACTAGACCATGAGGCTGGTCCAGAAATCCTGTTTATTTATTTATTAATTTATTTTAAGAGAGATTTCTGCTATCAGGCACGTGCACTCACCAGAGAGACAGAGAGACAGAAAACAAGAAATCACCTCCCAGAGGGATAGCCATGCTGCAATCACTTCTCCTCCATTGTCCTCTCGGGATTTTGGACATGCACGCACACATGCCTGTTATGAATTTGAAGCAACCAGGTCCAGGACTCAAACCATGATTGATCATGTGGGAGTCCAGTGATGTAGCCATTATGCCATCTGCTGGTCCCTTGTTTTATTTTATTAAGCAATAAGTATGTGATAACATTTTATTTTAATAAGCAATAAGTATGTGATAACATTTCATAAAACTCTAAGGACTCATAATGTTTTTAGGCCACCTACTTAACTTTCTTATTACAACTTAGACTTATCTTTTACTTACACAGAATACAGAAGACTATCCTTCGTGTGAAAGTCTACCACATCTCTTTACTAGGAAATAAGAGTCAAAAAGCTAAGTAGGATTGAACCATGGCTCTACTTTCTTGTTGCTAAAATGTTTCTACTGATGCAAAGAAACTATAGATATTTCTAATAAAATGTAGAAATAAAAACACTGGTACCTCTTCAAAACCAACTTTTATAGAAAGGCAGATAAATATCAAAAGAGAACAGAATGTCCTTTGAACACCCTTAGCTATTAAGGGTGAGTTTACTTACATAGCTTGAGGTTATGGCAATGAATTCAGATAAGACTTCTTACCAAATGGCATTCAAACTAAATAGACTGACTTTCACTCTAACTGTACTCTTACTTCTCCAAACATTGCACTCTGAAAGCTTCAAATTAAGGGACTCTTCTACTTTCTCCTGGAATTGTTTGTAGCAATCCATCTTACTTTCTAGTAATAGAACAGCGTCACTGCAGGTAACTTGAATGAAAAGTTTAAAGATACTTTGTACTCAGAAGTTGGCTCTATATACTGTCTCATGACTCAAATGAAATAGGTCAGATAAAAATTAATATTTATACTTACCTATTTAATGACTCTGTACCTATTATAAATAATGCCTGGATATATGTTTTATTTTGTTTTAATTTGCTGGAGGGCACAGTTAAGGGAGGAAAAAAAAAAAACAGATAATTTAATTTAGTGGACCTTAATTGAGCAAATCTTAATATGATGCGAATCATGCAGTTTCCAGGACTAACTTCCTAGCAACTCAGGATAACCTCGTGGTCATGCAATATTTACGTTCCAGAAGAGGAAAGTGACGTGTGTAGGAATGGGAAAGGGATGTACAAAAAAAAAAAAAAAAAGCAAAGGAATGAGGTAGACAATCAACTAGGTTGGTTACAGTCTGAGGTTTATCTGCATTAACAAAGTTTAAAAGGCGGGATGCCTGTGATTACTGAAGCCTAGCTGCTGTGATTGGCCGGAGCAGCCATCCAAAAAAGTATCCTTACCTAAAGGAGGCTGCAGTTTGTTTATGGAAACCAAGCAGGAGTATGGAAGCTTTTCTGATATTCTTTAACAGCACACGTGCTCACCAGGGAGAGTTGGGGTAAGGGGAGAGAAAACACCTTTCATGAGGAAAAATGCCACAATTCCTTCTCCTCTTCTCCTCCATTTCTCCTTTTAGGGATTTGGGGCACACATGCACATGTTCCCAGCATCTTTTTTAAGCGGCTGGTCTGGGACTTGAACCATGCAGTCAGCCATTTAGGATCCAGCCTCATTAACCACCATGCCACTAGGTATGCAGTTTTAATCCTCACAAGGTTTCGTTGTCTACTATTGGCTCCTGTTTCATTTATGGGGAAACTGAGGCATGAAGAGGATAAGTAAATTGTCCAATGCCCATGCAAGTTTATAAGAGATTAAGCCCCAAAACAGTCTGGCTACAGAGCCTGTGCAATTCCGCACTGCATTTAATTGCCCCTTTGCTCACAAAACCCAGGACCCATAACTATTTGCATTTGAATTGAACCAGGAAAACCTGACAGCTGCACCTTTCCAGACTTAGTTGTTTACCCAGTATGGGTCTCCCTATATTTGATCCTTTCCCGGCTTAGGAAGACCATAAGAAAATAGCACAAACAGCCTTTCCTGTACATAGATCTATCAGCATCTTGGTCACAGCTACTTAACCAAGTTTTAAGAAGTTCTGAAGTTTTCCTGGTTTTCTTTTATTCTGACCCTCTACTAGAACATAGGCTTTTTTCCAACTTGAGCCTCCAAAATATTCCAGCCTTTGCTCATTACCCAGTTTCAAAGCTGCTTCCACTTTTTTTTTTTTTTTTTTTTTGGTATTTATTATTAGCAAAGCCCCACTTCTCAGTACCAATTTTCTATTCTAGTCCAGTCTGTTGCTAAGAACAGAATTATCTGAGCCTGGGTAAATTATAAAAATGGGTCAGCTCAGTGGCGTGCTGCCCAGGCAGTGCTGCATCCACATAGATCACAGGATTCCCCAGTTCACCTGTGTGTTCCAGGCATACGTACTCAATCCTGGCTGGCCAGGAAGGCTGGGGAGGAGAGGATTGTTGCCTGGGCTTGTTAAGGGTACTTGTCTTTCAGTCTCTCATGCTCATGAAAAAAATAAAAAAAGAAATAGACTTTAAAAGGAAAAAAAATAGTTTATTTTTTCATGGTTTGAAAGTCCAAGTTTCAGTGATCACATTTGGAGACAGTCATATTGTTTGTTGACAACAGGGCAGAGAGCAAGAACACCAGCCATCATGTGAAGTCCAACCATCCTACTGGAGAGGCCACATGGAACTACTCTACAGGAAGTAAAGAAGCTGACTTGCATTTTCTAGCCCAGTTGAACCTCTAGAATAGGGGTCCCTAACCCATGGCCATGACCATTGCTGGCCTGTTGCCCCTTAATCCCTGTTACCCACACATGGTGAGGATAGGCAGTGGGTGAGTATCCAAGGCTTCTTCTGTGTTTGTAGTGGCTCCACATTGCTGCCTGGGCTCTGCCTTCTTTCTGATCAGCAGTGGTATTGGATTCTTATGATGATATGGATTCTGTTTGCTCACTGCTTGCAAAGAAGTGTTCCTATTCCACCTTTGTAAATTGCCTGTGGGGAAATGTTACAAACTGGATTGCAACTGTTTTGCAACTCTTCTGGTTTGCAACATCCCTGATCCAGCCTATATAACCCCTGTAATTTCTGCAGGCTGGGCCCAGATTTGAGAATCCAAACTCTACTGGGGTTGCTGATGTTATAAACCAGAGTTACACTCTCTGAGTGGTGTCTGGTTTCTTGGCAGTCTCTTTTCTGCAACATTTTTGGTTAAGAAACCAACCACACTGGCCCCTTGAGCCATTGGTTTGGCAGGAGAAACCTGCAGGGACAAAGGGACCCCAGAATCGAACAAGGTGGTACCACTGGGTCTTCTTTCAAATCCTCTTTCAGCAGGGGCCCTGATGCCTGTAGGCAGCTGACCCGCACTGGACTCAATAGGGAGACCATCTCACAGGCCGAAAACGTTCAGTCAATTCACAACCACAACCTCTGGATAAGGTAAAGTCTCAGGACTCAGGAACCCAGTCAGGTCCACTCCCTTTGGATGGAAGGGGTGCCCCAGTCACCTCCTGTGGTCTCCCATTGGAGCCACCAGTTCTGGGTTTAGGTCACTGTATGGTCTCCAGCTGGGGCCACCAGTTCTGGTCACTGTATGGTTCCCTTTTTTGGGGGCACCCAGCTGTGGTTGCTGTGTGGTTCCCTTTTGGAGGCTGCCAGCTCTGGTTGCTACCCAGTCCCCAGCCAGGAGTCACCAGGTCTGGTCACTGTGTAGTCCCCTGTGGGGGGATAATGGCTCTGGTCACTGCAGTCCCCCTACTGAGGTATCACCAGCTGGGTACTCTCCCAAAGAGAAGAGGACACTATGATTGGTTTTCTGACTAAACTGATTGATTTTCTGACTAGGGTTTTCTAAATATGATTTGTTTTCTGCCTAAACTGATTAGTTTTCTGACTGTGATTGGTTTTCAGACTGAACTGACTGGTTTTCTGACACTCTTACTGTTTAATTGCATAAAATTTCGATTGTCTATAGAGAAATCGATTGACTTTCTGAACTACGAAGCCAAACGCAGGAAGATGTTTGACAGAATTTGCATGCTAGAAAGCCTATACCAAAAATTGTTAAATTGTTAAGATTAGTCTTTTACATTTTATAGGAAACATATTGGCTTGGTCTCTGCATTAGGAAATACGTTAAACAAATTTGTGTTTGTCCATGTTCATAAGCTGCTGATAGATGCTAAAGTTGAGGGTGCTAGAAATGGAAAATTCTGATAAATATATGTAATTCTGTTAACAAGGTTAATAACTCCCTCAAGAGATGATCAGATTCCCCAAGGAGGGGGAGAAAAGATAAGCATGGGTAGTAAGTAAGACCTCTTTGCAAAGGCACTCCCATTGGAAATCCTCTCAGGAAAATCCCATTACAACCCACCTACCCTCAAGGATAAAGGGCTTCAGTTTCCCCGTCCACACACTTGGCTTATCCAGCAGCAAAAGATCAAATGAGACAGGCCAGCCATTTAACTGGCCTTGAATGGGCCTCTGTATCAGGAAGAGAAAAACTGGGGAACTCTTGTCCAGGAGCTTTGTAGGATGAGAATCACAAGATTCAGGGTGGGATGAGTTAAGGCTGGAGCTCCTGGCTGACTTCTCCCTTCCTGTCTTCTTGCATTTCCTATAGAAATAGAGGTTGACATTTTAAAAATTATATTCTCCAGCTAGAGTTTTTGTATAATCAGTAAGCCAGATGCTTTGTAAAACCTGCAAACTGGGCTCTGCCCGCCTGACTGAGTTAGACACAGACTAGGACAGGCCAGGCCCCTTACTCCTTGATCTCCTGGAGCCCACAGTTGAAATGAAGGTGAGGACCAACCAATGATGTTAATGGTAGACACAAGTTCCCAGGCCACCAGGCTTTTCTGCTAATCCCGGACATGTATTTGCAACAAATTCAGTGCTCGTTGGCAAAGGTTGCCTTACAGTGTATGCCTCATCACTGTCCCCACCTGTAGTGGAGCAGATCGTTATCTAATGTGGACAACCATATTGATGAGTTTGAAATGAAAAAGGCTGAGGAGTCTGTTAATGATTTAAGGATTTTGAAAACTTATCAACCAAGCTGCAGTGTGCCTGGGGCCAAGGTGGGCATCATGGAGAGGCAGTCTCATGACTATAACTAATTGTACAAACTCTCCGGGATCATGTTAGGAACTGAACCATGAGAGGCTGGTTCTAGGACTCAGACTGCCAGGACCACTAGGGTCTTCAAACATGACAATCTGGGCTTTAGTCCTATGTCTCAGATACGGATATCTAGTTTGTCTTTTGACTGATTTAAAATGTAATAGCCAGTTTCCATTCTCCTAAAAACAACATCTGTCCCAGACCTATTCAGGTAGAATGGAAGCCAGGACCCAGCTGCCAGACCTTTGGCTAAGGTTTACTGCAACCAAAGCTCATGAAAAGTTGCTTATTACTGGGACCAGCAGTTGGTGTAATGGCTATGTTGCTGGATTCCCATGTTTTTGACCACAGTTTGAATCCTGGACCCAGTGGCTTAAACTCATGCTGGGGAATTTCTCAGTTTTTGTCTCTTTGTCTCTCTCTGTCTTTCAGGCGAGTGCACATGCCCTATAGCAAAAACCTATATAAATAAAGTTACTTGTTACTCATCACTTAACCTACTGAGTAAAAATACAAGTTCAGAATCATTCTTGATCTACTACTGTGGGTGAATATTAGCAGTAGATTAGCAGCCTTAATTTATTTTTAAGTTTTTGAAAGTACTGTTTTGAGGTAATTTGCTACTCTGCAATAGAAAATCAATACCTTCATAGTTGATAAGGTATTGTAATAAGCCAATGAGGGAAGAGGAAACAAAACAATTTGCCTCTGGGGAGGATATATTAGCAGGGAGAAAACTGGGATAAATCAGTATAACTCACAAGGGAATCTAAGAGTGGAAGGATCTTTCAAAATGAAGGACTCATTATCAGGGAAAGACCAGGCAGCATGAAGCTAGGAGCTTCTCATTCATGGTCAGGACAGATGCAGCTAAGACGTATGTTGTTTAGGAAAGATTGAATTCTAACTGTAGCTTACAACCGAAGCAGGTCCAAATGCAATCCTGGAATTGTCTTCTGGTTCTTAAGAACCATTTATCTGGTATTACCACTCTCAGGACTAGCTCAAATGCAAATTCTCAGCGCCTCCAAAGTAAAAAGATCCTTTCTTGTGAAATATCTTAGTCCTTTATATAAAGCATTTGCTGTTTTATGTAGCCCACAAGTGAAACCAGGAAGAAAGAAAGCCTTTGAGGAAAGTCCAGTCACTCTCCTCAAAGTTTTGCAAATTTCTGTTGGATATAAGGTCCTATTTCTTTCCCAGCTTGAAAATCATACCAGGTGCATGTATACATGTGCCCAAATCCCAGGAGAAGAAGGGACTGTGGCATGGTCATTCGCTCTGGGGGAGTGACTTCTCACTTTCCTTCACACTGTCTCTCTCTCTCTCCCATATGCATTCTATATCAAAAGTCTAAAAAAAAAAAAAAAAAAAAAAAAAGACATATGTGCCTCATCCAGTTTACCCAAGCTATACTTGGCCAAAACCAAAAGGGAATATCACCAGTTATGTTAATCTGAGATTTTCAAGAGAAGTGGGAGGAGGAAGAGACAGGATCTTTATTGAGACTGTGATGCCGTGAATCCTTGCATAGGTTGGACTCATGAGATTGCAAACATTATTTTAAAATGTGCAGAATTTATACTTAATGCCTTCCCTCCTCAAACTCTGTCTCTCTCCTCTCTCTATGCATCTCTCTCAAGGATCTCTGGTTTCTTCTGCTGCCCTCTCCTATCCAATCTGTTCAGTGCGTGGAAAGTTACAAGTGCCTCCCCAGAGCACTCACACCGTGGAGAGCATCGTAGAGAGCAATTTCCCTATGTCCAGATGCATGTCTAGTTAATGAACATGGGGCAGGGAATTCATGTACACAAGTAGAAAACTTTAGGAGGAAAATGCTCACACCAGCCAGTGAAATCCTCCTTATAGAACTGAAGACTCATTTCATGGTCCCAGAGAACTCAGGGGTATCCCTGGAGGTCTGGCCCATTCCATAGGATTAGCTTTTCGTGATTTGGAATCTCTCTTATTCCAGCTCTCCTCATGTCCTTGATGTTTTTCTCTCTCTAGATGCTTATTGTAAACAATATCCAGATGCTTATGGCTTTGAAGAAATCCCTGATGAAAAAGTTTCCTGAGTCCTTGAAGGTAACGCTGGAGGCTTCTACAAGGGCATGAGACTCAGCCTCTACTGCAATAGTCAGAAAGGTGCTAACAGTCAATGAGTCCCTCCCTTTGATAGTCTTGATTTGCTTTATCTTCTTAATGTCTTGAAGGAGATTCCAAAATCCAAATATTGAAAGTAGAGGAGCAGAAGCCTGGAAAACAGTGCAACTGCTAACAAATAGGAGCTGCGATTTATCTCACTCAGATTGTTCATCTGACTCCGAAACACTCCTCTCTTTCCTAGATAAGATTTCATGTCAGGGGCAATTTCCACAGATTATTAAACAAATTAGACAAATATGCAAAAATTATGTCCAAAGTTAACTCTGGTTATTCTTTCAGATAATAGGGAAGATACCTTGACTCTATGTTCATTTGAGTAGCGTGACAAATTATATCCTAGAACTCTCAAAATAACATATCTATGTAGATATTCAGCTGAAGTCTGTTCTTTCAAGAAAACAGGTCCGGTGGAGATGTCAAAGTGTTCGGTGCTCATGCACTCACTTAAAGCTTGTTGAAGGACAGGCTCTGGGCCAAGCAGTAAGAAAACTGATGTGGCTAAGACACAGACAGTCCACACCCTCAAGATCTCTGACTCAGAAGGGAAGATGAACATTAAGGAAATAACTACACAATAACTATAGAATTATGGGACCAACAGATGGCAAAATGGTTATGTAGCTAGACTCCCACATGGCAGACTACAGTTCGAGTCCTAGACTCAGCAGCTTAAAACTCACGCTGGATGCCTGTGCATGAATGCTCCAAATCTCAAGAGAATGGAGATGAAGGGATTGAGGTGTGGCCATCCCCTCTGGGGCATGATTTCTTGCTTTCTGTCTCTCTGTCTCTCCAGTGAGCATATGTACCCTGTAGCAAAAAAATCTCTCTTAAAAAATAATAAATAATAAATAAACATAAAAGTATATCATTATAATAAGGGCAAGGTAATTTAAGTAAAGATGACTAAGCATTCAAATACTTCTGATCTGGCCTCATAATGGGTTGCAAGAGTGTTCCTTCCTTTCTGTTTTTTGTCAGAGTTTGTAAAGAATTGGCCTTAATTATCCTGTAATAATTTTAGCAGCAAGGTTAATTTGGTCTCATCATTTTCTCTGCAGTAAGTTTGTTTTGTTTTATTATTATGAATTCAATGTCTTTACTTGTCAGAAAGAAAGAATTTTATTCATATTTTCTATTTATTCTTGAGTCACACTCACTAGTTAGTATCTTTCTAGGAATTAGTCCATTTCACCTAATTTATCTAATTTGTTGTTCGTGCATTTACTTATAAGCTTTTAAAATGATTTATTTGCTT
Organism: Tupaia belangeri chinensis; assembly: GCF_000334495.1. Lineage (NCBI taxonomy): Eukaryota > Metazoa > Chordata > Mammalia > Scandentia > Tupaiidae > Tupaia > Tupaia belangeri. The sequence continues at coordinate 257,704 of NW_006160233.1, read as the reverse complement.
ATTACTTTTTTTTTAAGAAAGATTTTTGCTAAGGGCACGTGCGCTCACCAGAGAGACAGAGGGAGACAAAGAGAGAGAAATCACTCCCGGAGAGGATAGCCACACTGCAATCCTTTCTCCTCCATTATCCTCTTGGGATTTTGGGCACTCACACACATACACACCTGGCATGAGTTTTAAGCTGCTGGGTCTGGCACTCATTGACAGACAAGTCAAATGATGATTTTGGAAACTAAGACTTGTAAAGTACCCAACCCTACCTCACACACACCCTGTGAGTGAATGCCATACTGCTAGCTTTTATTTTGTGTGGGATGTTAGGGTTTTGTTTGTTTGTTTTTTAAGAGGTTTTTGCCTTAGGGTCCATACACTTACCAGAGAGAGAGAGAAAGACAGTCAGAGGGAAAGTGAGAAATCACCCTCACGGGGGGATGATTATATTGTAAATCTCATCTCCATTCTCTCTGTCTCGATCCAGAACTTGAACCATGGTTGGCCATGTGGAAGTCCAGCAATATAACTGTCATGCTAGCTGTTGGCCCCAGGATGCTGGTTTTTAGGACAAGTAAAGTGACTGGATCTTGTATTTGTTCAGAGTGGTTCAGAAAGAGAAAACTATCCCATGAAGAGTTACTGCATGCGTGCAGTAAAGAAAGTCTCCAAGTTGCAGAGGTAGGGAAGAGGATTTTCAAATAAGTTTGCTCTGCATTCAGTGTGTATGCTTGCATTTTCATGAGAGACTTCAGTAAGGTACAAAGATCCGTTCATTTTGATTAAAAAAAAAAAAGTCTGAATGTTACTTCAAGAACAGATACTTAAAATGTTTTGATGCCATTATTGAATACAGTAATAGCTATAACAGTACAAGGTACCAATGTACCTTAGGGCTGCCTCCCCAGTGACAGGTCACTAAAGAAGGGTTAGCTTTGAACAAATTGACACATCTAAGTTTGGACACATTCCTACAATTGAACAGCTTCAAATAAGCATCCTTCATGAGCTCCTTCTCTGCCCCACCTTCCTCTTTCAGTCACATGTGCGAGTGCATATCCTCATCAGCTCACTCTAGATCTCAGTCCAGGCTCCCTATCTATTAGCTTGGAATTTCAAAACATAAGGACCCAAATATGAGATTCAGATCTGTTATTTACTCACTGTGTGACTTTACATGGGGTGGTAAGGCTATGAAACCATGCCTCAGTTTTCTCCTCTGTACAATAGGAATTACACTTACTGCAGAGTTATAAGAATTCAGAGAGTTAATACATGGTAGAGACTGGAGACTTCACGTTAACCCCTCACTCATGATAATTATTGCTGTTACTATTACTGTTGCTACCTTTTTTCTAGTCTTCTTTTTAATTGCCTCCTTCTGGTTCTCTTTTCTCTCTTACATTCTGTTCCTCTCCACACCCATCTCTGCCTATCCTCTTGATATAGTCTCTAAATAATTTATTGCCTATCATATCAAAGAGTGAGTGGACTTGTCTGTGTGACTTTGTAAGTAAAATCAATGGATGGATACTTAGGGAGACAAATCTCAACTGTCTGAGGAAAGCCTTTCCATAGTCGGCATAACACAAAGGTTTCCTGAGAAAGTGGTGAGTTTCTCAGAATTGGAAGTAGATGAAAAGAGATGGAAACCATCTTCATTGGTCCTGGAACAGCAGAAATTCAAGTATCAGAAGATGGGATGGGTGGTGTGATATTTACTATCTTTCAAGAAACAATGTATTAAAGACGTTTTTTTAAAACTATAGTGGAAGACCAGCCAATGGTGGTTAAGGAGGCTGGATCCCACATTGCTGACTGTGTGGTTCAAGTCCTCCACCCAGTGGCTTAAAAAAAGTGTGCATGCCTAAAGTCCCAAGAGGAGAGTGAAGGAGAAAAGGTTGCTGCATGGTCATCCTCCCTGAGGGGGTGGGGAGGAGTGTGCTTTCTCTCTCTCTCTCTTTCTCTCTCTCTCTCCCTCTCTCTCTCTCAAGCACACATGTCTCATAGTAAAAATGGGATATATATATATGTATATATATATATATATATTTTTATATATATATATATATATATGTTATATCCATTTGTTCCATATCTGCAAATTTAACCAATCATAGATTTGATTTTCTTTGCATTTATGGATGAAAAAGACCAACTGTAAGGGACTTGAACATTCAGATTTTAGTATCTGCAGGGCTCCTGGAGGCAATCTCCCATGGATATGGAAGGACAACAGCAATGGCCCTTCCCTCATTCTATCACTTCCTTGGACTGCTGTAGGTTTATGGAACCATCTTTCATGTGTTTCATGGGAACCCGTTTCAGCTGGAGGTGCTGGTAGACAGGTGGCCTAACTTCAACACAGTGCTTATCCGGCCATCAGAACAGGTGAATATATGTTTTGTTACTCTTTGGAGTCCTAGTTTACTTCTGTAAGTTCCTGTGAAAGGAATAATTTCACAATGTTATTTTTCTTTATTTCATCACTGAAATAGTATTTCTTTTCTTTTTTTCAATCTGCAGAATATGACAGATGACCTGGATCACTACACTAACACCTACCAAGTCTATTCCTGTAATCTAGAGAATTTCCAGGAAT
>NW_006160233.1:232472-255101 GCF_000334495.1 Tupaia belangeri chinensis | reverse complement strand
CAACAGGCATCATCAACTGGAATCAACACTTACAAATCCAAGGTCAGGGGTCATGTGTTAAATGGTCATATCTCAATTCAACTGCAACCTCTTTTACCTTGCCTTGAGTTAAATGGTCATGTCTCAATTCAAGCCAACTGCACACGTGCCCAGCGTGAGTTTTAAGCCACCGGGTCTGGGACGCCAACCGTGGTGGACTACTTGGGAGTTCAGCGACATAGCCATTACGCTAACTGCTAGTCCCAGAAACCCATGAATCTTGAAATTCCTATAGATATCACCCCCAGTCTCTGTTTTTTATGGGCTAGTGTCTTCTGCCTTGTCTTCTGGAACTCTTGTTCATGATATGGTGGAAAAGGGAAAAAGAAGCTTTCAGTGTATAGGCTTCTCCATTCATCATTGTCATACAATATTCTAGATGGGCAGGCTATAGAGAAGGCGTGGGTGTAAGAGGGTGTGGAATTCTGGAGATCTGTTTTATGGTCATCAGATTTAGGGTGTAAAGGATGTTACTAGCCATGGGATAGACACAGTTTGTCAAGGAAATATTTTAGCTTGAAATAATCAGAGAGTTGATGTTAGACCCCTAGGACAGCTTGGCATTGAGGAGGGGATCTGTACCCATTATTTATCAAGAACTTGAAAGAGTAAGCATTTATTCAGTGTACATGTTCATGCTTTGATATTCTACATTCTGCTGGCAGTTCTGGGCTTATTTATATACCGGGTAGGGGGTGGGAAGTGTCATTATGGACAGCTGATCCAAAACAGCATTGGAGCAGATAACTGGCATGATTTGTCTCTATTTATTTCATACTCCAGCAATCTTTTCCTAATACCTTCTCCTAGAGTAGGTGAAGAAACAAGAGAAGTACAAGTGAGCATAACTTTTTATAAATTTGCTAGTGTCATAGCTGCTGACAACCATTGGCCAAAGGAAGTCATATAGACAAACTCAAAGTCTGGGGATAGGAAAAAGGACTGAAAAAATTACAGGAAGTAGGTTTTTTGGGGGTTTTTTTGTTTTTTTTTTTGTTTTTTTTTTGGAGAGCCTTTTGCTATAGGGCATGTGCACTCATCCGAAAGACAGAGAGAGACAGAGAGACAGAACGTGAGGAATAACCCCCCAGAGGGAATGGTCATGCTGCAATCCCTTCTCCTCCATTCTCCTCTCAGGATCCTGGGCACGCACACACATGCGCCCAGTGTAAGTTTAAGCCACCAGGTCCAGGACTTGAACCACGATTGACTACGTGAGAGTTCAGCGACATAGCCATTATGCCAACTGCTGGTCCCAGGCAGTAGATATTTATATGGGAAACACAAAGAATTGAGGCCATTAATTTAGAGCTATCCATCTATCATAGTACTGAGAAAGAACACCTTACTAACTTGACCAGTAAAGCCCCTTTCTCTTTTTAGCAGGAAGAATTAGGACAGAACTGTAAGAATATATCAGGGCCTTTCTTGCCTAACTATCTTACTAGCAATGGTGGCCCCATGAGATGGTTCAGTTTGGGACATATTTTCAAAACCTCTGAAGGGTTCATGTGACTGGAGAGTAACATTCAACCCTAAAACAGGAGTGCGTTCGTCAAAGACAGCTTTCTTTCCTTCCCTCCAACATTATTAGTTCCTTACTTCATTCATGTTCAGTGACTATTGAAGGAGGACTTACTGTGAGATAAGTCTTATATAAGGGCTTTAATAGTAAATCAACCCAGTCCTCATCATCAGGCATTAAAGTAGAGTCAATCACCAGGCAGTGTTACTTAAGTCATCTATGAAAAAAAGAGAAATGATGTCAGAGTTCAACATAAACAGAAACTAATGAAGACATTAGATTGAAAGACCATTTAAGTGGCTTGTTAAAGTATGTTAGGAGGGTGGCAGGTGGCATGGTGGTTAAAGGAACTGGATTCCCACATGGCCAACCATGGTTTGAGTACTGGACCTGGTGGCTTTCTTTTTCTTTTTCCCGTTCTCTCTCTCTCTCTGGTCAAATTAAAAAAAAATAATGATAACAAATGAAATTAAATAAATAAATATTTTAGAAAAACATAAAGTATGTTAGAATTCACACATTTATAATAAATGAGGACGTTCAGAGAAAGGAGAAGTTCAGAGAAAGGAAAGTGTAAGTGAAAGAGAAAGGCAAAGAAGTGAAGATGTAGAGGTGGTATATATGAAACTTCCCATGAAATATATTCTATATCTATCAGATTTACAATTTCTTGTTTTCCCTTTGTTTTTTGTTTTTGTTTTTTGGGGTTTTTTTGGGTTGTTGTTGTTCTTTGCCATAGGATTACATGTGCTGACCAGAGAGAGGAAAATTGAGAAATCACCCCTCAGAGGGGCATGGCCACGTCGTAATCCTTTCTCCATTCATGTCTTGGGATATGGAGCACACATGCACATATATGCCTGGTGAATTTCAAGCTACCAGGTCTGGGACTCAAATCACAGAGTTGGCTATGTGGGATCCAGTGCCTTAACCTCCTTGCCACCTTCTTTTAAACTCATGCCCTGGATTCCTAAGGGAGAAAGGTGGGGAGACGGGGTAAAAGAGAAGAGTAAGGCAGTTCTGCTAGCAGAAATTCTCACTCTGCCAATACATTTTCTAAATATTTAATCCTCACCAAACCCCTGTGAAGTAGACGGGCAAGGTGATACTCTACTATAGCATACATATGTAACCTGAAGCTCAGAGATATGAAGCTGACCCTCCAAGTTTTCATAGCTACTTCATGGCAGAATTAAGACTTCAAGTCAGTCTTGAAGGACCCAAAGTTCACTATTCTTTCAGCACAGTGACTTGCCCTAAGAATCTCGTTTTCCTTTCTTTCTCTGTAGGTTTACAACCCAACTTGGATAAGGTTATAAAAAATGTTGCCTACACAAAATCAGTTGAAGTCAAGCACATAAACCACATTCTCTATGTGAGAGCTGAGGCACTGAAGAAATTGGATCCCTCCCTGCTGGAGTCAAAGAATTTATCTGCCGGATTTGCCAAACCCAAGTGCTTGTGAGTTGGAAAATACACTATATGTTGCAGTTTAGCACAGTCTGTGTAGCAAAGCAGAAAATTTCCACAAAGTATATTCTGATTTTTCACTGATTTGTATTTAAAAACTTTCCATATGTGAATGAAGGGAGGTATAATCCAGGAACTTCCTGGGTTTTGTAGGAGCTTCCTCTCTCCCTCTCTCTCTCTCTCTTCCTCTCTCTCAAAAGAAATAAATAAACTTAAAAAAAAAAAACTAAAGGCAAAGGTAAAAGTTATAGAGGAGGCTGAGGATACAGTTTGTTTACAGTGGCACAAATGTTCTAGAAGTCCTTATGAACAATTTGGAAGGAAGTAGAACAGTGGGAAGTTGGCTTGTAGAAAGGAATCATGGAACACCACGGGAATGGAAAGAGAAGAACAAATTCAAGATATTTTAGAACAAGTACCTGTTTTTCTGGTGCTCTTGTCTATTGGATAGAAAACATGTCCACAATCCCACTGTTACTTGGTAACACTGTTGGAATGGTAAAACTAAATCTGAGGCCAAAACCAAGTCACTTCTTTCTCTGACCTTCTGTTTCTGTACATCATGATACATATGGGTCAGATGATTTGCATTCTGTACATCATGATACATATGGGTCAGATGTACAGCCTCTTTCAGTTCTAGCATTCTATAATGCTGTCTTTTTGTTTTGTTTTTGTTTTTGTTGTAAAGTGTATATGCTCACCAGAGAAAGACTGAGAAAGTGAGAAATCACCTCCCAGGGTGGATGGCCATGCCACAATCCCTTCTCTTTCATTCTTCTCTGGCATTTTTTTTTTTGAGAGGTTTTTGCTATAGGGTGCATGCGCTCGCCAGACAGACAGAGAAAGACAGAGAGACAGAAAACGAGAAATCACCCCCCAGGGGGGATGGCCACACCACAATCCCATCTCCTCCATTCTCCTCTTAGGGGCTTGGGTTGAGTTTTAAGTCACCGGGTCTGGGCCACGAACGGCGGTCGACTACATGGGAGTCCAGCTACAAAGCCATTATGCTAACCGCTGGTCCCTCTCCTCTGGAAATTTTGATCATGCACATACATGTGCCTGGCATGATTGTCAAGTCCTCAGATCTGAGACTTGAACCACACAGTCAACCCTATGGAATCCAGCTCCTTAACCTCTAGGCCACCTGCCGGTCCTCTGTAATTCTGTCTTTGAAGGACTGTCTCTTTGTAACCATGGAATTCACAGAAGGGCATTCTTGTTAGAGAAAAACTTAACTTCTTTGTTCAGAATGGTAATGACAATTCCCACTCTACCTTGTACCTAGAATTTCTGTAGGGATCAAATGGGATTGCCAGGGCAAGATGGTGGCACAGCAGTAACACAACACTCTACAATGCTGGACTCAAAAGGGAAGGTCCCAGGTTTGCATCCTAGGACTTCCCTGTTCATACCAGGCACATACATGTGTGCCTATGGTCAGGGCTGGCTGGAGACAGGGGTCGATTGCAGCATAAAGACCCTTTTAGGGGGTGACTCTCTCTTTCTCTCTCTCAGAAGAAATAAACTTCAAAAAAAAGAAGAAAAGAAATAAGAAAATCACCACGGTATCATATAAATGATCTTGCTTTTCTCTTTTCCCAAACAGTAACCAAGAGATGTTTAACCTCTCATCCCTGGATGTCACCCATGCTGGTTTGGTAAACGAATTTTGGCATTTGGGTGGGAATGAGAGAAGCCTAAGCTTTATCAAGCGCTGTATCCAAACTTTCCCCAGCTTCTGTCTGCTGGGGCCTGATGGCAATCCTGTGACGTGGGTCCTTATGGACCAAACTGGAGAGATACGGATGGCTGGCACGCTGCCGGAGTACCGACACCAAGGCTTTATTTCCTATGTCATGTACTCTCAGGTTCAGCCTCTGAACAAACTAAGTTTTCCTGTGTACATGCACACATACCAAGTCAACAAAGCTATGCATAAAGTGTTCCAAAGGCTGAAACACGTCGCCGTGTCTTGTGGATGGCATCAGTGGAATTGTGTGCCCCTTAGAAATCGCTCCAGAGAAACATATGATGTCAAACAAAGACCTCAGAGTGCAATTTAATGGGTGGGTATGTACGTAGTTCTTTAGTTAAGCAGCTGAAATTTGAGGGATTATTTGTTACCTCAGCAAAGCCTAGACCATTCTGATGATTAGCAGGAAAATAAATGTATCTTATGGCTCAGGGTAGGATGTCTCTAGGTTTGGTATAATATATATTTTTAGCCTAGTAGGGTTTTTTTTGGGGGGGAGGGGGGAGGGAGAGACTTTTGATATAGAGCACTCACCAGAAAGGCAGAGAAAGACAAAGACAGAAAGTGAGAAATCACCCCCCAGGGGAATGGCCATGCCACAATCCCTTCTCCATTTTCCTCTCAGGAGTTTGGACATGTACACACATGTGCCCAGCTGTAAGCCACCAGGTCCAGGACTTGAACTGTGGTTGACTAGGCTTGAGTTTAAGCCGCAGGTTCAGGACTCAAACTGTGGTCTACTATGTGGGAGTCCAGTGATGTAACCATTATGCCACCTGCTGGTTCCTAACCTAGTAGTTTCATCTGAGTCTATTTTCTTTTCTTCCTCCCTCCCTTCCCTTCCTCCCTCCCTCCCTCCCTCTCTTCCTTCCTTCCTTTCTTCTTCCCTCTCTTCCTTCCTTCCTTTCTTCCTTCCTTCCTTCCTTCCTTCCTTCCTCATGCTTCCTCCCTTCTTTTCCTTCTTTCTTTCTTTTTCTATCTTCTTTCTTTCTTTTTCTTTTCTTTTCTTTCAACTGCCAGAGGGCATGTACACTTGCCAGAGAAAAAGAGAAAGAAAGCACACCCCAGTGGTGTATGGTCACATTGCAACACTTTTTCTTCAGTCCTCCTTACTATGGGCATTTGGGGCATGCATGCACATGTGCCCAGTATGTTTTCAAGCCACTGGGGAAGGGATTTGAACTGCAGCTGGCCCTGTGGGATCCAGCTTCATTAACTGCTGCACTGTAGAGTTGGTCCTGAGTCCATTTTTTTTCTTTTCCTTTTTTTTTTTTTTCCCATAGGGAGCATGCACTTGCCAGAGAGAGACAGCAAGAGAGAGAAAGTGAAAAATCACCCCCCACACACACACACACACAAGGGGGATGGCCATGCTGCAATCCCTTCTCCTCAATTCTCTTCTCAGGGTTTTGGGCACACACTCACATGTGCCCAGCTTATTTTTCAGACCACCAGGTCTGGGACTCCAATAGCAGTTGACCATGTGAGATCCAGGGCCTTAACTACTATGTTACCTGCTGGCCTCTTGAGTCCATTTCTTAACTCTGCCATTGGATTCATTGAGTGGGCAGAGTCCTAGCTATAGCCAATCAGCCAGCTAATTCAAGATCTAAAAGCATAAGTTGAATCTATTATTTAATCATACATTCAATGCATATTTATTGAGAACCACCTATCTGCTATAAACTGTTCTCAACACTGTGGAAACAATAGTGGAAAAGAAGACAAAATTATTTACTCTCCTAGAGCTTATATTCTAGTGAGGAAATGGGACAATAAGAAAGTAAGCAAATTATACAGTACATCTAATGCTCATTGTGCTATGAAGAAAAAATAAGACAAAGAGGGCCAACAAGTGTGTTAGGGAGGGACTTGGTTGTTTAAAACGAGACTATTGAAAGGCCTCCCTGAAAAGATGATATAAAGCAAAGTCCTTAAAAATAGAAATCTCCAACCTTTTTGTCACCAAAGACTGGTTTCTTGAAGGACAATTTTCCCGTGGATTTTGGGTAGGGAGATGGTTTCAGATGATTCAAGTGCATTACATGTATTGTGCACTTTATTTCTATTATTACATTGTAATATGTAATGAAATAATTATACAACTCACCATAATGCAGGATCGATGAGAGCACCGAGCTTGTTTTCCCACAACTAGGTGGTCCCTTCTGGGGGACCTATGAGAATCTGATCTGATGAGAAGCTGAGCTCAGGCAGTAATGCAAGTGATGGCGAGCGACTGTAAATCCAGATGAAACTTCGCTCACTCACCTGCCACTCACTTGCTGTTGTGCAGCCCTGTTCCTAACAGGCCATGGATTGATACTGGACTGTTGTGGACCTCTGCTCAAGGAAACTGTCCTCTAGCTGGGTTTTTAAAGGAAGAGCGAGCTGGATAAAGATAGCCACTGCAAAGACCATAAGGTGAAAGCCTATCTAAAGTGTTAAAAGCAGAGCATACAGCAAAGGCTGATAAGGTAAAGGAAGACTTTCAGGAGATAAGGTTAATGAGATTCCATGAGACCAGCATGTGAAAGGACTTCCATAAGGACAATGGCTTCTATTCTGAGCTGGGAGATCTTTCCAAGGTTTTGAGTGAGGTTGTACAAAAAGGACTAAGGAGGAGCTACTCTGAGATGAGATTTGTAGAAAGGTGAGGGAGGAAGCAGAGAGGCAATAGAGAGTTGGACCAGGGTAGTAATAGTGACGATATCAATTTGCTGACTGAATCTGAGGAGTGGGGGCCATGATATCCTGCTATAGGTAGTGCAGTTGACCAGTGCCCTAGCAGCTGGCTCTGAAATCCACCTTTCCTTTGTTTTGATGTCATGCTTTTCAAGGTCTAGGAAATTAGAGCGAGGAAAATACTATTTCCTGAATATGTGTATGCTTGAATATCATTCTCTTATCCCTATCCATATGTGTATATTGGGTATTGCCAAATAATTTAAGTTTGTATTACCTAGATAGCATTGTAGAAAGCTGTTTCCAGGAGTCAGGACGAGCCTCTGTGTATACCAAAACCATCCCTTATTCTCGGCTTTGCAGACTATCCTCAGCCAGCAGAGGGCAGCAAAGGTTGTCAAGGCTTGTACAGTAAGCATTCTTCGTCTCACTACGTTGAGGAATATGGATGTCTCTCATTAAATTGTTGAGATTTCAAGTGACTTCAGCCTGCTGCATAACTAATACATGTTGTCTGTCTTTTATTATGGCCCAACTTCTGGGAGCTTATGACCTCAGGACATATGGCCAGAACACCAAGAAATGAGAGAATGACAAGTAGGAGGTTACTACCTGCCCAAGAAGGAAGTTTCAAAGTAGACATAGTAACAAATAAAAATGTCAAATAAAAAGGTGATTTTCTCATGCTGCAGTCATCTTTTAATCAAGGACTGCAGACATGCAGAGAAAACCAATGAGGTTTCAATACTGAATTACTCAGCTGGGGAGTGGAAAGATATGGAAATATAAAACATTTAACTGGAAATCTTGAAAATTATAGTTTGGGGTCACTATCTCACCTTTTGCACCTATCAAGGTTACTGGTACATAGGGAAGCACTCAATAAAGATAAAACATTTTTTGAATAAATGAGTTGATACAAAGTAAAACAAAGCATAGGCTGCTTTTAGCTTCATCTTACATTTTTTGTATAAGAATTATACACAACACTTAATAGTGGAATGTGAGCACTTTCTACAGTATATATGATACAATGAAGATTTTCCCATGATTAAAAAGTTTTCTTAAATAAGAATTAGAGTGAAAATTATGGAAAAGCAAAATAAAATTACCATGATTTTCTCTTTTTTTCCTCTTATTTGATCTGCAACCACAGACTTTCTAGAGGTTCCATTAAATTCAGGGATCTCTGAAGTTGAAGTGAAAAACCTTCTCTTTTTTAATTTTTTTTTTCTTTTTTGGTTGGTTTTATTCGTTTTTTAATTTTTTTTACATTTTTCTTTTCATACTTGCAACCAAAATTTACAATTTTCTTCAATTTTGAATGTATGAACCAAACAATAATAGATGTGCTTTACCTATGACTTTATTATAAATAGTAATGAGATATTACTGAAATATCATTTGCCTTTATATTGAAATTAATTATAGTTTTTAATTATATATTGAGCAATTATATTCATTATTAGACTTTGTAACCAGATCTTATTACTTAGTGAACTAATCACAATGTTAAAAATATTTAGAAGGCCAGCAGATGGCATAAAGGTTAAGCAGCTGGATACCACATGGCCAATGTTGGTTTGAGTCCTAGAACAAACAGCTTGAAAAACACACTGGGCACGTGTGTGTATATGTCCAAAATCCTGAGAGGAGACTAAAGGAGAAGGAATTGTGGGATGGTCATCCACTCTGAGGGATGCTTTCTCACTTTTCCTCTCTTCTTCTGCCTGTCTGTGGTGAGCACATGTGCCTTATAGCTAAATAAATAAATAACTTGTTTCAATATAATTTTTTCTTTTATAGTTTTCCCAAAATTGCCAGAGGTTATGTACTCACCAGAGAAAGGCGGGGGGAGGGGGCAGAGGGAGAAAGCCCTTCCCAGTAGAACGTGGCCATGACGCAATCCTTTTTCCTCTATTTTGCTATCTTGTCAGGATTGGGGGCATGCATACACACATGCCTGGCATGTTTTTTAAGCCACAGGGGCTGGGGCTGGGATTCAAACAGCAAGGTTGGCCGAGAGTACTCTATCTCCCTTAACCACCAAGCCCTAAGGCTGGCCCTATAATTCTTGTGTTTTATTATATTCAGTTAATAAAACATTATTTATGCTCCTGAGAAGGATTCCATAGGCTTCGCCAGACTGCCAAGTGGCTCATTGCACAAAAAAAGTTTATGAGGTATGCTTTAGATAGAGGGGGCTCAGGGGCCACTGATGACTAGCTTTTAACTACATAGAGAAAATCTTGGGAAAGAAAAAAATTAGCAATAACAGGATATCAAAAGAAAAATCCCCAATGAAATCTAAATTCTTTTGTTGACAACAAAGCAATTTAGAAGCTGCATATTCTATTCCTAATTATTAACACATTAGCACCCATTGCAAAATTTTAAACAATGTAGTTAAGGCTATATTTCTTTAAATATCAAAGTAAAACATAAAAGGGCATCTACTGGCATTCCCTCATGTAAAATAAGAAACCCAGTATTATTTATGCCGATTTAATGTCCATCAGTTTTTCTGGAATTGAAGTTTGAGATTCTGGATCCACATTGTTATTAGAATTTTATTTTATACTGTGTATCTTGTTAGTCAAGAATTACTTTTTATTATTTCCTAAGAAGTTTTTGCCTTTGCACTCACCAGGAGAGACAGAGACAGTGAGAGAGAAAGAGAAATCTTTCCCCGGCGGGATGACCACACCGCATTCCCTGTCCCCTCCTGGGATCTTGAGCATGCACACACATGTGCCTGGCATGAGTTTCAAGCCACCAGGACCAGGACTAAAACCATGGCCGGCCGTGTGGGAATCCAGCAACATAGGTGTTACGCCATTTGCTGGTCCCGTCAAGAATTACTTTTCGTCATTCTTTCTATTTTATTACCACCTTTAAATGACTTAATTGGGCCTAATCTGTTTCAATATTCTTCTTTATTAGAGTTCACAGATTCTTGATTTCTTTATTTGACTCACTCTCATTTAACAGGAGCTCACTGTTACTCAGTTTTTAAATTAAGGTAACTGAGTGATACACTTCCTGCAAGTGTGAGCCGGTCGTTCTGCAAACATCACACATTACAGCAGCTTGGTTCACTGTACTATTTATATCACATTCTTTCTCCTCACAATTTTACAGAAAGCTTCCTTCTCTTCTAGCCGTGGTGTGACAGATACATATGAGGAAGCTTGATATTTCACCCTTTTGCAGCTAATAACCTGCTTGGGTGGTTTGAGGATAGTATGACCTTTGAAACTCAATTGTCTAGTAGAAATAACTAGATGTCAGTTACTCTTGTTAGTTGTGCCTGATATACAGAAGGATGCCGGCATCTTGTGTCTTTCTCCTGCCAATTTTCTTCCAAGGACTCAATTATTCTTAAGTTATTCTTAAGCTCTCTGTCCACCAATCTTAATGTTTTATTCTTTTTTTTTTCTTTTTTTGGGGGGGAGATTTTCACTATAGGGCGCGTGCGCTCACCAGACAGAGAGAGACATAGAGACAGAAAGCGAGAAATCACCCCCCAGGGAGGATGGTCGCGCCGCAATCCCTTCTCCTCCATTCTCCTCTCGGGATCTTGGGCACGCACGCACACGCGCCCCACGTGAGTTTTAAGCCACCGCATCTGGGACATGAACCGCGGTCGACTACGTGGGAGTCCAGCGACATAGCCATTATGCTAACTGCTGGTTCCCAATGTTTTATTCTTGGTATATTATTCACACACATGCTTCAGATCTTAGTCTGCTTTTTAAAAATTCAATTTCAGGGACCACTGGATGGTGTAACAGTTATCTCAATGGATTCCCACATAGACATGGTTCAAGTCCCAGATCCAGTGGCTTAAAACTCACACCAGGCATGTGTGCCTGTGTGCTTGTATGCATGCATGCCCAAGATGCCAAGAGGAGAAGTGGCCATCCCCCCAGGCAGTGATTTCTTGCTTTCTATTTCTCTGACTCTCTGATGAGTGTACATCCCCTATAGCAAAAATCTCTCTCAAGAAAAAAAAAAAATTAAATTTCAGCCCAGCAGATGGCATGGTGGTGAAGGCTCTGGATTCCACCTGGTCAGTTGTACAGTTTGAGTCCCAGACCCAGAGGCTTGAGAAACAAGCTGGGTGCATGTGCGTGCATGCCCCAAACCCAGAGAGGAGAATGGTGGCAAAGGGATTGTGGCATGGTCATTCCCTTGGGGGCGGGGGAGGAGATTTATCACTTCTTCTCTCTCTCTCTTTCTCTCTCCAGCAAGCACACATTCCCTATGGCAAAAATCTAAAACAAAAACAAAAAATCAATCTGAATTTAAACAAAAATGTTCAGAGAGGATACTCTACTTCATGCCCACCTCTCTGTGTGATCCCAAGATATCATTCAGACAGATCTGAATGTCTGATAAATAAACTGTTTAAACGTCAGGCTAAAGGTAGGGTCAGGATTCAGTAACATCCTTCCCTGATTGGAACCTGATTCTCTTGGGTCTTCACTCACTCACTGTCATCTACACCTGCCTGAGAGTTAGACTCACTTCCCTACCTTTGCTCAGTTGAGGACCTAGATCCCAACCTGCTTCTCACTCAGTCTTCCTCTGATTGCTCAAATACTCCTATCTGGCTGACTCTCCAGCTGCAGTGACTTGGCACATTCTCATGCCACAAATGCCTAGCAGTCTCACTGCGGTAACTGGAATCTGCTCGGCAGACACTGCCGAGATAAACCGTAGCTGTCCTGGATTATGCTCCCAGCACCTGCTGTATAAAAGGACATGAGGTGAAGAGCCTGGTCAGCAAGAGGGTACTTTAAGGCTCTGTGTCAAAGCCCTGCTTCAGAAAGATGACCTGTGGCCTCAGCAGAAAACCCTTTTCTGAGGAACTTCTCAGAAAACTTCTTAAAGACCTCAAGTCTGACTAATAAATGATTTCAATCTCTTTTTTAGCATTTTTGGGTGATTTAAAAAAAATTTTGATGTTGGGAACCAGCAGTTAGCGTAATGGCTATGTCGCTGGACTCCCACATAGTCGACAGCGGTTCGCGTCCCCGACGCGGTGGCTTAAAACTCTCGCCGGGCGCATGTGCGTGCATGCCCAAGATCCCGAGAGGAGAATGGAGGAGAAGGGATTGCAGCATGACCATCCTCCCTGGGGGGTGATTTCTTGCTTTCTGTCTCTATGTCTCTCTCTGTCTGTCTGGCGAGCGCATGCGCCCTATAGCAAAAAAACCTCTCCAAAAAAAATAAATAATTGATGTTTATTGCCTTACACTTTCACCTGTGTATTTTATATCTTTTATTTTTCTCTTAAATTTATCTAGGCAGTAAAATGATGACTCACCAGGCCTGGGCTGCTCAAACTGCATGTTCAAAAAAAAGGGCGAGGGGGGTAGGAAGACTGGTCTATAATCAACAAATTTTGGTAGATAATCTCTGGGTCCTTAGAATATCCTACGTGATAAGAATGTCTATACACCTAAGAACTTGGTCCTTGGAATATCCCACCTATATGAATATGTAAATACCTAAGAACTTAGACCATGTTTGAAGGTTTATGCCTACAGTGTGATTAGTGGCTAATGGCAGTTTTCATTCCAATTGCATGGAGTCTTAGACCGTACTACATCAGTTTGACCTCTGGGGTAGGACTGAGAGTTGGTGACTCATCAGTCATGTGGATGCTTCATGCCTATTTGGATGGCCCCCAATAACAACTCTAGTCATGGAGGCTCGGGTGAGCTGCTTTTGCTGGTGGCAGTTCATACGTGTAGTCACGTATGGACTGTCTCTATCACTCCACTGGAAGACAATGATTGGTAACTCATGCCTTGTTTCACTCAGATTCTGGCCCCTGTATCTTTCCTTTGCTGATCAGAATCTGTATCCTTTCATGGTAATAAACCCTAACCACAAATAAAACAGCCTCTCTGAGTTTTGTCAGTCCTAGCCGATCATCAAACCGAAAGTGGTCTTAGGGATCCCTGATAAAACACTCTTCTCAAGGTTGTTCTGCCTTTCAACCAATTGTGAGTGTGCACCTTGGAGTCGAACTTCGGATTGGAGTTCCATCCCTGCCTCTAGCTGACTTTGAAAAAGTCACTTTATCTGACTTTATTTTGTAGGCTTCCACTTAATTACTCGTTCGATAGACACGGTCACTGCTGTTAATCATAGTTCTCATATGCTACCTGTAAAATCCTTTGACGGTAGTCACATAACACTACTCAAATATTTTTGGCTAATTATAACTGTTATTAAGAACAAATGTTAGTTTTATTTTCCTGATTCTACATTTTTCCAAATGATTTTATTAATAGATTTTTTTTTTAATTTTGCTCTCATGAAAAGTGCTTATCTCTTCTCTTGGGATGTGTATACTTTCTATTTTAAATACTATCTATTAAATTTGTTCTTTATTTTGCATCAGTTTCTAGTTTATTGATTTCTGACAGAGAGTGTATTATATTTTTGAAGTTCATGATAGAGGATGTATACATGGACACATGAGAGAGACACCCTCAGCAAGGTCTCTTCATGCCATGATACCCTCTCCCAGCCCTTTAGTTCCTCAGTATCTTCGACACGGGCCTGCATTCTCAGTGTGTTTTCAGGAAGAGTCAGGGACTCAAACCCATGGTTGACCTTGCAATTTTCAGGACTGTAGTCCAGTATGCCACGTTCTGTGCCACTGGGTTGGGCTGGTTTCTAGTTTTAAACCTCCCCTACTTTGCATAACAATTCTCATGTGCTTTCTTGATTATTGATTATTCTTAACTCTTTTGTTATGAATCTGTACAATGGTTGGCAGAATATAAATATAAGAAGCATGAAGAGTAGAAAGAGTTTGCACCTTAAAAATGTCTGAGAAATGGGCCAATAGAAAGCATAGTAGTTAAGGCACTGGATCTCACATAGCCATTCCTACAGTTCAATCCCCTGATACAGCACATGTGTATACATACCCAAAACCCCGAGAGGAGAATGAAGAAGAAGGGTTTGTGGCATGGCCATCCCCTATGGGGGAGATGATTTCTCATTTTCTCTCTCTGGTGAACACATGCACCTTATTGCAAAAATCTTTAAAAAAAAAAAAGTTTGAGAAAAGGGGAGAGAAGGGCTCTTACTTACACCCCATTGTTTCCTCATAGATGTTTCATACCAAATTTCCCAGCCTATTTAAAAATGCATCATCAGGGCCAGCAGGTGGCATGGTCATTAAGGTGCTGGACTCCCACATAACGAACTCTGTGGTTCGAGTCCCAGGTCTGGTGATTTGAAAATTATGTGCATACATACCTAAAACCCTAAGAGGAGAATGAAGGACAAGGGACTGCAGCGTGTACATCTCCCCTGGGTGGAAATTTCTCATTTTCCCTCTCTCGGTCTTTCTCTGTCTTTGTCTAGTGAGGGCGCATGCATCCTCTATGGCAAAAACCTAAAATAAATAAATAAATCATTTAAAAAGCCCCACTTCAGGAAATTTGTGGGACTAGATAGAGGATAATAAGAAAACACTCCTCCACTCACTGCCCATAGCACATTTGATCATGTGGTCAGTAAACAATACATTTAGTATGTTGGGGAAAATCCTTTTGCTGACAACTCATGCTGTCCACAGATTGTTCAATGGCTGGATTTCAGGCAAAAGATGACAAAGCCACGAACTGGGAGGGCAACCCACGGTAGAGTTACTTAACTTCCCAGAGCCAGACCTGAAGTGTTTGCCCAGGCATCGTGCCCAGGAGACACTTGGCTCTTCTTTTACCCAAGCCTATTTTCTTCTCTTTTACTTTCTTTTTTTAAAAAAATAATTATCTATATTTTAATTCCATTTCTTATTATCATTTCTTAATTTGACCAAACAGAGACAGAGAGAAAGGGAAAGTAAGTAAGCCTCCAGGTCTGGGACTCGAACTGTGGTTGGTCATGTGGGAATCCAGCGTCTCTAATCCCCACACCACCTGCCTTTCCTCAACCCCAGCCTGTTTTTAAAATGTCACAGAAGTTCTCTGCACTCTGGGATTAGAGATGGATGCTCTGAGATGTGGCTCTGCTGTGCTCCTCCTGTATCTCTGGGGTTGTTTTATTTTATTGAGAGATTTTTTGCTATAGGGCATGTGCGCTCACCAGAGAGACAGAGAGACAGAACATGAGAAATCACCCCCCAGGGGGGATGGCCATGCCGCAATCCCTTCTCCTCCATTCTCCTCTTGGGATATTGGGCACACACACCCAGCGTGAGTTTCAAGTCACCAGGACCAGGGTTTGAACCACAGTAGACCATATGTGTATTCAGCACCTTAACCACTAGGCTATTCTGCTGGCCTCTCTGCAGTTATTTTAAAGAGCATAGAGGTTTTATATGCACCACCTTGTTTGCAGTTGTTTAAGCCTTCAGGCCCTATAACAAGCAACTGAGTCCTGAAAATAAAAGCAAACCATATGGCAACATGCAAACTGAGTCCCTATATTATGGATATAAACCACAGCTCCTCTCCCTACTCTGACTTTCAAAAGGGGTACACCAGAAGCTGAATTCCTAAGCTATTTGTCAGCCTGCTCAGAGCAGAGTTCTTAACAGGTATCCAATCAAACTTTGATTATAGGCACGGTTGCCAAGACATTTGTACATGCCCTCTCCACTTCAAAATCATGTATAAGCTTCTTTGAGGATGCTACTGAGGTAAAAAATCTCTTCTCTCTAAGTATATTTGTTCCACAAGCAGATACTCTGATGCAATCCTATTTCTGGTACCAGGAAGTGAGATCCACGCTAACCCTTTACAGATTGGAAGCCTCCAGAAGGCAAATCAATAATCAGGGGCCATATAGCCCATATACAACCTGATGTCATCCACTGGTCTACCTCATTCTAGTTCTGAGTACAACAGAGGCTCAAAGTGATCCTTGTTCCTCTGGTCCCCACTAAGGTGAGGATCCAGCTGAACTGTTCACAGTTCTGAGTTTTCAGTTACTGCTAAGCTTGGAGAAGACCTTAGGGTTGAAGAACTTTCAGAGTCTGACTGGATAATAATCTTAAACCAGTGTGAATGTGCGTGTGTGCACAAGGGACCTATACAAGGGAATCTTCAAACCGTTCAGGAAAAATGTACATTATGAAAAAACTACACATAAATTTCAAAAATGTTTTGCTCCAAAATAAACTTATCCTTAATTTCATTTTCCATGAACTTTTTAATATCCCTTCTTATTCCTGAGTCCCTTTAGTTTGATTGTTTGTGGATTTACGAGGTACCCAAAACTCCAATCTTTCAGTATTGGATCTCATGCCCATCATTCTTTTATAATCCTAAATACTGATTCAGCTCAATACTTTCCCCCTGGGTATTTTTGAATAACTTACTCAGATTCCTTACATCTCTACTTCATCATCCATGAACTGATAGCTGCTTTGAAGCTTAAATAATCTGATGTGCATGAAAGCCCTCTGCAACCTGCCAAGAGCTTAGGGAGTTTATGCTATTTCTCTTGCCTGACCAAACCTATCCCCATGCTTGAGGACAAAAGCATTGAACTTGGCTCATGACAGTAGAATTGACAATGATTTCTTGGATATGACCTCAAAATCATAAGCAACGAAGGAAGAAAAACTGGACTACAGCAAAATTTAAAAGTTCTATGCATCAAAGTGAAAAGAAAACCCATTAAAAGAGAGGAAATGTTGGCGAATCATGTATCTGATAATGAGTTAATATTCAGAATATATAAATAACCCTACTAACTGAACAACAAAATCTGAACAACTCAATTAAACAGTGGGCAAAAGACTTGCATAATCCTTTCTCCAAAGAAGATACATTCAGTAAGCCCATGAAAAGATGCCCCACATCAATACTCATTAGAGAAATGCAAACTGAAACCACAAGATGACATTTCACACTCGTTAGGATGATGCTATAAAAGTAAAATAACAAGTATTGTTCAAGTTGTGAAAAAAATGAGAGTATGCGTGGTTGGCGGAAAGGTCAAATTAGGCAGCCACTATGGAAAACGGTATGGCGGTTCCTCAAAAAATTAAAAAGAGAACTGTTGTCATCTAGTAATGGTAATTGTTCCGGTAATTCCACATCTGAGTATGTACTTCAAATAACCAAAAGCAGGGTCTTGAAGAGATATTAGTATACCCATGTTCGTGGCAGCATTATTCACAGCACCCAAAAGTTGGAAGCAACCCAAGTGTCAATGGTGGATGAACAACTAAGCCAAATGTGGTCTATACACACAGTGGAATATATTTAGTCTTAAAATGGGAGAAAATTCTGACACGTGCTATGACATGGATGAACTTTGAGGATAGTTATGCTAAGTGAAATAAACCAGACACCAAAGGGTGAATATCGTATGAGTCCACTTACATGGGGTACCTAGAGTAATCAAGTTCACAGAGACAGAAAGTATAATGCTGGTTTTCAGGGATGGGAGTTGGGTTGGGGGAGAAAAGGAGTTGTTTAACTCTGGGTCCAGAATTTCAGTTTGGCAAGATGAAAAGTGTTCTGGAAATTGCACAATGTGAACATTATTAAACTTTAGAACAATAGCTTTAATATAGATTAATGCAGGGCTGGCAGGTGGCATAGTGATTAAGGTACTAGACTCCTACATGGTCCACCATGGTTCATGTCCTAGACCCAGCAACTTGAAACTCATGCCTGGCACATATGCGTGCATATCCAAAATCCCAAGAGGTAAATGGAGAAGAGACCGTGGCATAACATCCCCCATGAGGGGTGATTTCTCACTTTCTGTCTATCTATCTTTGTCTCTTCGGTGAGTGCATGTACCCCATAGCAAAAATCTCTAAAATTAATATAAATAAAATTGATTAATGCAGATTTTATATTATGAATATTTTACCACAATTAAAGAGGTTTTTTTAAATGTCAGAATATAGCAGCTGAAATAAACAGTCTCTAAGAAATAGATCTATTTATCTATATCTCCTCCCCAAATAATAGCTTTGGACTAGGGTTTCTAATGACTCAGCTCTGCCTTAACTTTGGGAGAGGACAGTGATAATAGCCAGCATTTATGGTGTGTGTACCATGTGCCAGATAGCACTTTAAATGTGTTATTTAATGTTTACAACAGGAAGTACTATTATGTCTCCCATTTTATAGATCGGGACAGTGAAAAAAAGGTAAAATAAGCCAGCCACTATGGAAAATGGTATGGCGGTTCCTCAAAAAATTAAAAAGAGAACTGTTGTCATCTAGTAATGGTAATTGTTCCGGTAATTCCACATCTGAGTATGTACTTCAAATAACCAAAAGCAGGGTCTTGAAGAGATATTAGTATACCCATGTTCGTGGCAGCATTATTCACAGCACCCAAAAGTTGGAAGCAACCCAAGTGTCAATGGTGGATGAACAACTAAGCCAAATGTGGTCTATACACACAGTGGAATATATTTAGTCTTAAAATGGGAGAAAATTCTGACACGTGCTATGACATGGATGAACTTTGAGGATAGTTATGCTAAGTGAAATAAACCAGACACCAAAGGGTGAATATCGTATGAGTCCACTTACATGGGGTACCTAGAGTAATCAAGTTCACAGAGACAGAAAGTATAATGCTGGTTTTCAGGGATGGGAGTTGGGTTGGGGGAGAAAAGGAGTTGTTTAACTCTGGGTCCAGAATTTCAGTTTGGCAAGATGAAAAGTGTTCTGGAAATTGCACAATGTGAACATTATTAAACTTTAGAACAATAGCTTTAATATAGATTAATGCAGGGCTGGCAGGTGGCATAGTGATTAAGGTACTAGACTCCTACATGGTCCACCATGGTTCATGTCCTAGACCCAGCAACTTGAAACTCATGCCTGGCACATATGCGTGCATATCCAAAATCCCAAGAGGTAAATGGAGAAGAGACCGTGGCATAACATCCCCCATGAGGGGTGATTTCTCACTTTCTGTCTATCTATCTTTGTCTCTTCGGTGAGTGCATGTACCCCATAGCAAAAATCTCTAAAATTAATATAAATAAAATTGATTAATGCAGATTTTATATTATGAATATTTTACCACAATTAAAGAGGTTTTTTTAAATGTCAGAATATAGCAGCTGAAATAAACAGTCTCTAAGAAATAGATCTATTTATCTATATCTCCTCCCCAAATAATAGCTTTGGACTAGGGTTTCTAATGACTCAGCTCTGCCTTAACTTTGGGAGAGGACAGTGATAATAGCCAGCATTTATGGTGTGTGTACCATGTGCCAGATAGCACTTTAAATGTGTTATTTAATGTTTACAACAGGAAGTACTATTATGTCTCCCATTTTATAGATCGGGACACTGAGGAAAAGGAAGTCTGGTAAGCTTCCCCAGGACTCACAGGTAATAAGCAAGAAGTGAAGCCAGGATTCAAACCCCACAATGTCCCTCCAGGGTCACACTTGTAATTGTTATGCTCCCTGGTGAATGGTTAGGAGCCTGGAGTCTGCATGGCAATGCCACCACTTCCTCCACTCACACTTTCTCAAATCCACTGCCTTCCCTGTCCTAGACCTGAAGACAGTCGAGTTCAAATACAAACATAATACAATCTTCTTTTTTTCTTTTTAATTTTTGCCAGAGGGCATGTGTGCTCACAGGAGAGGGAGAGAGATAAAGCAAGCACTTCCCTTAGGGCACTCCCTTCTTCATTTCTCCCTCCTTTTAGGATGTTGGGCACACACACACACCCAATATGTTTCTCAAGCTGCCAAGTCCAGGACTTGAATCACGTGGCTGGCCACATGCAATCCAGTTCAGTTGACCACCAGGCTACGGGCTGGTCCTACAACCATATTTTTTAACAAATAGATAAAACATCTTAGTGTGTGTTCCTTTCTTTTGAATCTGTCCCTTCCACACCTCTTTTCCCAGTGTTGATCATCCTACATTCGGGGAGCATGAGGTCCAAAGTCGCACAAATATGGGCAGAATCTCAACCCCGTTACATACTGTGAGGTTATTTGTCATCTCTAAACCTCAGTGTCATCAACTCTAAAATGAGAATAATAGGTCCTGTCTGCCTAGGTGGTTATAAAGATTAAATTGAATAACATCTCAAATGTCTACCAATATTTCACATATAATAGGGGCTGATTGACTAACACAAAGGGGCTTCAAAAATTCATTAAAAATGAGATAAACACAAGAGCTTGTTTGTTTGTTTATTTTGGAGAGGTTTTTGCTCTAAGGCATGTGCGCTCACCAGAAAGACAGAAAGAGAGACAGAAAGCAAGAAATCACCCCCAGGGAGGATGGTCATGCCACAATCCCTTCTCCATTTTCCTCTTAGGATCTTGGGCATGCATGCACACGTGCCCGGCGTGAGTTTAAGCCACTGGGTCCTGGACTCAAATCGTGGTCAACTACATGGGAGTCCAGTGACATAGCCATTATGCCATCTGCTGACCCCTAACATATGAGCTTATTATGGTGCAAAGATTTTTGACATCCAAGGATAGTGTATGTTTTAAAGATCCCTCATAATTATTATTATAGCTGTAAAATTATTATTACTTGGGACCAGCAGTTAGCGTAATGGCTATGTCGCTGGACTCCCATGTAGTCGACCGCGGTTCACATCCTGGACCCGCTGGCTTAAAACTCACACCGGACACATGTGCGTGCGTGTGCAAGATCCCGAGAGGAGAACGGAGGAGAAGGGATTGCGGCGTGGCCATCTCCCCTGGGGGGTGATTTCTCGCTTTCTGTCTCTCTGTCTCTGTCTGGCGAGCGCACACGCCCTATAGCAAAAACCTCTCCAAAAAAATAAAAAAGATTATTACTTGACTGGTTGAATTTTCTCAACCACCCAAGCTCTGTCAGGTGAAAATAAAATGTAAAATGTTCCTCCATGACTCCAAGTCTGAGACTGAAACATGAGATCATGAGGAAGTCAATTCCCACTACACAGAAAGCAAACCTTTCTACTAGTCAGAGCAGGCCAAGGACAGACGGGGTCCCCTTCAGAGGCAACGAATTCCCTGTATCTGTTCAAGCAGATGCCACGTTGTGAAAATATTCTTTGTGGAGTCATTGATAAAACAATGGGCAAGGGACTTGCGTAATCATTTCTTCAAAGAAGATACATTCAGTAAGCCCATGGAAAGATGCCCAACGTCACTACTCATTAGAGAAATGCAAATCAAAACCACAAGATGACATTTCACACTCATTAGGATGACCTGATCAAAAAAAAAAAAAAAACATAAAATAAGTATTGATCAAGTTGTGAAAAAATTACTACCAGGGACCAGCAGTTAGCATAATGGCTATGTCACTGGACTCCCATGTAGTCAACTGCGGTTTATGTCCCAGACCCAGTGGCTTAAAACTCACGCCTGGTGCGTGTGTGTGTGTGCCCAAGGTCCCGAGAGGAGAATGGAGGAGAAGGGATTGCGGCATTGCCATCCCCCTGGGGGATGATTTCTCGCTTTCTGTTTCTCTGTATATTACGGTCCAGCAGAGGGCATAGTGGTTAAGATGATGGACTCCCACATGGCAACTCTGAGAGTACCTTTATTTCAAGGATGCTCTGCATCTCTCCCATGTCCTGACTTCCGATATTCTCTGGGCTGCAACAGGTTCATAGCACCGTCTTGTATATAAACCAGAGGGAGCCTAATCTGAATTGTCATCATCTGGCTACAAGGGTGGGTAGGAGTGACTATTCTTTTACTGGGACCTGTGATCTTTATGTCAAAGTTGAAATAAAAAGATATCCTATTTGCATAGATTTCCCAGTGTTCAACATCCATAATTTTTCTTTTTTTTTCTCAGTTCATCCAGATAACAAAGGACCTTGATCACGACACCACTGTTTTCCCAACCCATTCTAAGAATCTAGGAGAGTTACAAGAGGTATTTGGCTTGCCAGGGATCATCACTATTTGCAGATTCAAGGTGAGAGAGTATTTGGGATCAATTATGGGAAAGACATCGGTCCAATGGTAGCATACCCTTGGTAACCAATGTGGAGAGGTGGAATTCTGCGTCTATTAATAGTATCTAGTCTGGCTTAATGAAAAACCCTCTGCTAGAACACTATGCTATTCACTCTTTGAGTGAGTCCTGTTGTCTTCAGTTTTAGCTGCAAGCTCCCTTTCTAAGAGAGGCTTCTTCCAGTCCCTTAGAAACATGCT
>NW_006160233.1:227724-232441 GCF_000334495.1 Tupaia belangeri chinensis | reverse complement strand
AGGGAAAGAATGGACCTAGCCCAGATCCTGCAGCAGATCTCAAAGGGGCAACAGCTTGAAGCTGTCAGCTGACTGTACTCCTCACAGCAGTCAGTCTTGTGAGGAAAACATGAGCAGTGAACCACTGCTCCTGCCACTCTGAATGTTTTGAATTTGATTTTTTTCTTTCAATCACTTCTTTTTCTTTAAAGCATTTATTTAATTTTATTTATTTTTATTTATTCTTCTTCTTCAATTTGACAAGAGAGAGAGAGAGGAGTGAGAAAGCAAATCACCACCAGGTCCTGGACTCAGACCATGGTTGGCCACGTGGGAGTCCAGCACCTTAACTACCATGCCACCTACCGGCCCCTTAAAGCATTTCTTTCTAATGAATTCCCAGACACAGAAACCTTGAGTTAAAGTGGAAGCATGAACACAGTTATGGTTCTTGTACAGACGGGCAGATCCCGTTCTTCACAGGGACTTTGCCTAATGAATAAGTGCATCAGTTTTCCTGCTCCTTCTGCATACTCTGATTAACCCCACTGTGGAGCACCAGGTAGCACAGAACATATGTACAAGCAGCTGGCCCAGGCAGGCATTGAAGGGGACCCTGTCGTCCCCACCTACAAATACTTCGAGCAAGCTACACCAGGAGGTGGTCGGATTGAGAAAGAGGAGACCTATACCTTGGGTAAGTTGTGCTTAAGGCTAAGACCATCATTTGGTCTCACAAAACAGCCAACAAAGTGACCTCGCTCGCCTCGAGCACCTTCAACTTTCTGCAGGAGCCTCCCAGGCAGGCAATGCTGGGGTCTGCACTGCCCTCTGCTGGTCATTAGGGTTGACACAGTGAGGTGCCCAGGTCTGCAGAATAAAATCAACTGCTCACCATTAGTCTTTTATTCTATTGTCACCGGACTTTTAAACAGGTAGAAGCTATGGTCATGGGTAACAACTTAGTCAAAAATCTGCACCATAAGTTGAGAAGGTTGAATGTTCCCTTCCACTTTTCCCCATTTTATTTGTTCCTGTGGTTACATCTCCTTATTTCCCTAATAGACATACCAGTCTCTACTAGATAAATCATAACCTGGGTCACGTTAAAGATAAAAAAAAGGTATAATTCTCATCTTGGATAGCAATTTGATGTACCGAGGGTGTACTACTCCCACTTTATTTCAAAACCCCCAGAGATGCCTGAGACTGCAGATAGTACTGAACCCTGTATGTACTGTTTTTTCTATACATACATAACTTTATGATACTTAATTTGTAAATTGGGCCCAGTAAGAGATTAATAGCAATAATAAAATAGAACCATTATAATGATACACTGTAATAAGAGCTATGTGACTGTTGTCTCTCTCTCTCTTCCTCTATCTCTGTCTCTCTCCAAGTATCTTATTGTACTATAATACAGACAATTGAGGATGAGTTTCGTGGGCTGGTAGTGGTAGTTAAGGCAGTTGGATTGCATGTGGCTAATTGTACAATTTGAGTACCAGATCCAGTGACTTGAGAAACATGCCGGGTGTATGTGCATGCATGCCCAAAATCCCCAAAAGAGGCAGAGATGGAGGAGAAGGGATTGTGGCATGACCATTCCCATGTGGGGCATATTTTCTCCTTTCCTCCCACCTTCTGTCCCTCTCTGGCAAGGGCACACACACACAAAAAGTAAAGAAAAAAAAAAAACACCGAAACACAGGTAATTGAAACCTTTGAAAGCAAATTTCAGGTAAGAACGAACTGCCGTAATTGTATATCACAAATTCTTCTAATGTGTAATGAAGAGTATAGTTTTCTATGTTGCTGATCTCACCTAAAAAGGCTCATTGACCATAAAACGTATTGAGTTCATGGGATACTCTCCTGGGAGAGACCAGGAAGAGATGAATGTTTCCATTCAGAAGGTCGAATGTCTTATGTGCCACTACAGTAGGAAATGAAGTGACTCCCACTTGCAGTTGTGAACTGGGACTATGTGGAATTAGTGCAACAAGCATCATAAGGAGTGGGTTTGGGTTTTGAGGCAGGCCTTGAAAGTCAGTATTAGGTTATCTATTGTGGTGTAACGAACCACTGCAAACCAGGATGGTCTAAAACAATTCTTTTTTTAAAAAAATCATTTTATTTAACTTTATTTACTTACTTATTTATTTTTTATTTTAATTCTACCAGAGAGGGACAGAGTGAGAGAGAGAAGGAAAGTGAGAAAGCAAGCCACCAGGTCTGGGATTTGAACCGCAGTTGGCCATGTGGGAGTCTAGCACCCTTAACCACCATGCCACCTGCTGGCCCTTTAAAACAATTCTATAACCCTAATTATTCTGTGACTTGAGTGAGCTCAGCTGGTAACTACTTCTTTTCCACAATGTGTTGCTAGGCACTTAACTGGGCACTTATGCCCTAAATGGGTCATCTGCACATCTACTGTCTATGTGAGGATACCATGAAGACTGACATAGAAAGAGATGGGTTTTTCTTCCTCCCCTGATAGTCTTAAGGTCTCTCCCTCTCCACGTGACCTCTCCAGCAGAAGAGCTGGATGGCTCAAACTTCCAGGCCTTCTTAGATGTAGACACAGCTCAGTGTCTGCCATATTGAGCTGTGAGTCACAAGACCAGCACAGATTTGCTGTGGGGCAGGACTTCTCAGGGGCATGAGTCTGGAGGGGTGGTTAGTTGGGGATTGTCCTCCTCCTCCTCTTCTTCCTCCTCCTCTTCCTCCTTCTTCGTCTTCTCCTTCTTCTTAGAGAGACTTTTGCTATAGGGTGCATGCACTCTCCGGCCAGGTCACAATCCCATTCTCCTCTTGGGATTTTGTACACACACACACACACACACACACACACACACACACACAAGCACCCAGCATGAATTTCAAGGCTCCAGGTCCAGGACTGAAATCACAGTAGGCCATGTGAGAGTTGAGTGCCTTAATCACTAAATCCCTGCTGGCCCCAGGGACTGTCTTTCAAGAACAGTAGCAACACAGGTAAGAAAAAGATGCTGAGATATAGCAGAAGGATGAGCAGAGTATAAAGCATGAATCAGAGGACAGAGCTGATAAAGAACAGGGCTTTGGAAGCGTAATGGGGGAAGGGGAAGGGGAGCAAATGAACAATTGGTTTGAGAGTGAGGCAACAGTCACAGCTGGGACCTTGAAATTAGGTTCAGTAATTCTGACTTAATTTTGTCTAGCAGTTCTCAAATCTAGCTGTGCCACATGATCTCCTAGGGACTGTCAAATTCCATTTCCTCTAATATTGCCAATACAAACTGCTGACAAGAAGGAGAATGCCACCTCAGCAGAGGAGTGGCAGAGTCTCAGAGAATTTATGGGGAGTTGGAGGTTTGGTTTAAGGCAGTTTCCTCAATGGAAAGAGGGTGAAGGTCCTGATTTGGATTGGGTACAACACAACAAAAAGCAAGATAAGGCAAGGGAAACACGTATCTTAGGGGGAACAAACTGTTAATGCTCTTCACTGAAGAATTGATGGAGGTTTTGGAAAATTCCTATGATGAAAATTCCTATGATGAAATTGAAGCCATTAATTTCGGCAAGAGTCCCCCAAAATAGTAAAGTTACCAATGAAGACAATGGAATAGTTATGTCATGTCGACATGGACTGTAAGCTCTGTGGAATGTAGGTGACTCGGTTGTCAGAGTTTATCTTCTAAAGTTCTAATTCAATGAAAACCCAAAGCCTCTATTTTCAATGAGCTTACTTGGGAATCAACACTAGAAACAATGAATCCCTGCAGGTTTTTGTCTAAAGGGTAGCCATCATGCCAGCTGTCCTTCAGGACTTGGTGACTCTTGGTGGGAGCCTACAATAGTCATCCGGAGAAGATATAATACGGTATCAATGATGAGTTCCAAGGAAACAGCTTAATTCAGTTACGGAAGTCAGGGCTTTACTCTGTCTCTGTCTCTTCCTCGCAGCTTTCCTCATCTTTGTGATGATTTGGGATCTTTTCAAAGCTAAGGTACAAAGAATATACATGTCTGTTATCCTGTGGGACAGACTCATGATCCTCAAGGCAAGTATCACTGGAAAGGCAGGAAGCTCGCAGGGGATTGCCAGGTGCCTTTAGAAGAAGGAGAGAGAGACCTGGTCATTTCTGTAAGCCTTCAGGTTCCTTGGTCAGGTATCATTTCATGTCTTTGGTAGGGTAGGAGTGGGGTACACACAGCGAGAATATAAATTAGTTAACATTTAACACATAATCCCCTAATATTAAATTGATAAGAAAAGCCTCAAGAACTTACATGGGATTCAAGATCCCTGGGCTATCCTTGACTTAAACTACAAGTCCACCAAACTACAAGTCCCTCAGATCCCTCAACTATCTGATTTTTGACAGATTTTGCCTTAGTATACATGTGCTGACTGGAGAGAGAAAGACAGAGGCAGTGAGAGGGAAAGTGAGAATCCATTCTCCTCCCAGGATCTTGGGTATGCATACACATGCACCGGGTGTGAGTTTCAAGCCACTGGGTCTGGACTCAAAATGTGGTCAACCATGTGAGACTCCAGCGATGTAGCTGCTACACCATCTACTGGCCCTGGCTGACTTGTAATTAGTGTGATCATGATTAAATTACTCTTTGTTCCTCCACTCCTCCTCACATTCACAGATATTTACAGAAGAACAAAAAGATCGAGGGAAGTAAATCACAACTCTAAGATCACAGAGCCATTAGGTGCAGAATTATATCCCAACTC
>NW_006160233.1:227235-227701 GCF_000334495.1 Tupaia belangeri chinensis | reverse complement strand
TTCCCTCTTCCTACTTTTTTCCTTCACTATCATTGCCTCTTCCCTTTACATGGGGTCCTGATTTTTAAAGTATATAGACGGATTATGCTACAATTAATAATATTGTACTTCTATTTAAAGAAGTTTCTTTTGCTCTTTAAAACCACTTTGCATCCTCATTCATTCATTCATATATTCCTTCCCAATCATGCATTGAGAGACATGGAGAATGTGAAATGAGGCCCTTTACCTCCAAGCCTTCTATATTTGATCACTACCTTGGAAGACCATTTACAGCTAGTGTTAGCTCTGAAGGGCTGTGTCTGTGACTTGTAGAGTGTGAAATATTTAGACTGTTTCTGGTGCCTATTTGCCAGGGTAATTGTCAATACCTGGATACCCGGGACTGCAATCAAGGGACAAGGACCAGATCTAGTCTTGTCTTGTCACAATCTTTTTTTTTTTTTTTTGGGGGGGGGGTGGGGAG